>NC_134483.1:263053199-263105699 GCF_040206685.1 Ascaphus truei
TGAGAGAGAGAGAGATACTCTTGGTACTCACAAACCACCCATATATTCATCTCTGATTATCAAACGAGATACCTAAAAGAGATAGGTTTCTGCATTCCCATGGTCTCTTGGAGGTTTCTCCCTTGGAGTTTTTCCTCTCCTGAGTGGTGCGCAGAAGAATAAATAGGCCTGGTCATTTGGATTGTTCATCCAGAACAAAAGGAGGGTATGTAAGTTTAAAAATTGTATCTGTCAGCTTTGTTCCCTTCAGGGACTGAAAAGTTTAAAGCAATATGTACCAGCTTTATTCTTCTCAGGGACCAAAATGGTTAAATATTTTAGCTTTGTTAAATTTTAGACAAGCTGTCTCAGTACGTCTCCTACACGGGAAGTAAGACTACCGAGCCATATGTGACCCCATTAATAGCTACTAACACTTATTCCTGTTTTCATCAATAAAATGTTTAGTACTCCCAGGGAAGGCATTTCCAGATGGGATATGTAATTTTAGATGTGTAATCTATATGTGGGAGCTCAGTTTGTAACAACAGATGTATAGAACTGGTAATGTTTTTTCTTCTTGCTTTTCTGTATATAATACCACTCCATCCAATTATTAAATAGATGTAGGAACCAGCAAGCCTGTGTGTTTTCTGTTTCCTTACAACTCCGAGCTCACACTATCATATCTGAGACCAAAAGCATATCAGTGGCGTGGAAAGCTCTCCGGGAAGAGTTTGGGGTGTAAGTTTGCCTGCCCTAGGTCTGATCAGGTGGATTGGACCTAACAGTTAACATTGGAGTTGAAATTGGAGGGGAAGATTGAGGAAGATCGGAACTCCACACAACAACTTTGCAACTGTGAGAACTTTACTTTGTAAACACTGTGATTATTTGTACTCTTCCTATCCTCCAGTACCTGGGAAGTCTCTCCTCACTATGCCCTCCCTATTGCCTTTTCTATTTACTATTTCCTCACTCCTTTGTGAATGTCTCTTTTTTCTCCAACTTCCCCACTCCCCACTGCAATCATTATTTATACACCTTTTTCCCAACAACTTGTTTGCCCCTCGATAAAAAAACACCCACACAAATCCTCCATTCACACCCTTTCTCTTATCCTTTCTGCTCCTGGGGATCTCCCTAAAGCCAGACATACACACTTGCTCTCATTCATGCCTCACTGAATCTCCTCCCATGCAAATAGTGTCAACCTTTTCATTTAATACTGACTAACCTTTAAACTCGCCCCACAAATCAAGCATCCCAATAGCCTGCACTCATGGATATTGTCCCACACTTAGTCACTCCTACCACCTATTGTGGCCAAGCACAGTCATCAACAGCACTTATTCCCTCACCTGTTGTCTCTGTACTGTAAGTTCCCCTCAAACCTTAGATTGTAAGCTCTTCGGGCAGGGATTGCCTTTCCTATTGTCTAATTTTGCTGCACTTATTGTATTATTATAATACTGTATTATGTACTGTATTCTTTGTAAAGCGCTGAGTACACTTTTGGCACTATATAAAGAAAGACATACAATACAATACAATCTAGAGATCTGACCGGTCGTATAGTAAAAGCAGAGATGGATAATATTACCTGGTCGGACCATGCTTCAGTGTCATTAACACAAAGGGATCTACACCAAAGACTGGTTGGAGCAGGTTGGCGCATGAACGACTTTCTGATTATGATACCGGAGTCTAAAAATGCTATAGGGGCTGTTATACCAAGACTATTTCTCATCAAATTACAATGGGCAAGTAGGAGATAGCACACTATGGGCCACACACAAAGCCACCCTAAGAGGTAAAATAATTAGTATCACTTCACATAGAAAAGAGAGAAAAACAAGAGGATAAAAAGACTAAACGACAGTATCAGAGAAACATGGAGAGTTTTCAACAAAACCCAACAGATGTAGTCAGAGCAAAAATAGACAAAGACAGAACTTAAAAATATATTGATAAAGGACACTGAGAAAGCAATGCGCTGGACAACCCAGATTTTCTATTAGAAAGGTAACAAAGCAGATAGATACCTAGCAGCCAAACTTTGAAACAAAACAGCTAGCCTTAATATACTGTATATAGTATAAAGACTAACCAAGACGAGTTGACATATAACCCCGCTAAAATCAACGAAGAGTTTGTGACATACTATAGCAACCTATACAATCTGGTGAAACCCGACCAAATTAATGCAGACAGAAACAAAAATAGACGATTATATAAAAACAACAAGATTATCTAAACTAGACAAGACTGAGGCCAGCCATCTAGGAGCCCCAATAACAGCGGAGGAAATGTCTCTAACTATTAAGTCCCATAAAAATTTCAAGCCTCCGTGCCGGACGGGTTCTCCAATCTCTATTTTAAAAAGTTTGAGACCACACTGAAACCATATCTGGTCAGGTGGTTTAATAAAATTCTGAAAGGCGAAGCTTTACCGAACGACGCATGTGGATGCAATCCTCTACCCCCCCCCCCCCCCCCACCTACCCTTTTTATTTTCTGTGCCCACCCCCCTTTTTTTTACGTTTTGAAAAAATAATAATACACAAAAAAACAAGATCTAAATCTCAGTGTGTATTTTCTGGTAGAATATCTTCATAATAATGATTTTACCTCTTTAGTGCATCTCAAATATCATTACCGTTACTTTAAGGTAAACATATATGCTTGTAACATTTAGTTTTTTTAAGAGCCTACAAAACTAAATATTTTTACTATTATGAATTACTGGTTACAAATGAAAACTCTTTCCAGATATTTTTATTACGGCCACTTTTCCTTCATAAATTATGCATCTTACATCTAGTAAAATATTCATTTGTTTGTTTATGAAGAGTCCATTTACTGTACCGGTGCTTGTTGTGATGACATGGAGAGGGCGTGCAAGCAGTGCATTGCTTGTAGAATGAAGTAAAAAATTAATTAAAAAATATGATGGTGGCTTGATCAATAGTAGTAAAAATAAACTACTTTATTGAGGATCAGACATCACAGAATACACATAGCACTGTGAGAAGTACTTTGACACGTTTTCGGCTCTCTGCCCTTTGTCAAAGAGCAATTTATGATGACAATAGGCCAAACATATGTAGCCCCGGGCCTCTTTGTGATGCCAGTGACCCCCCCCCCCCTCGTTACCTCCGCTGCAGGGGGTGATTGCGAGTGCCGCCGGAGTCAAGCGGCAGACTCGCAGATACTGCCAGAAGGGGGGGCTGAGCAGGGAGCGCTCTGGTGCTCTGGAGACTCCGCGGCGGCCCACGAGCACAGGGCGCTGCCATGTTGTCCTCATGCGCATGCGCAGTGTAGATGCACAGCGGGAGTCCCCTAGTAGGTAATGCATGCACAGTACACGCGCGCGAAAGAGCAGCCAATCAGCAGGAGGCTATAGCAAGGACTACAAGTCCCACGAGCCTTTGGGATGATCACCTGACGCCAGGGAGCCAATAGAGTGTTAGGATCCTCCCAGGCAGGGAATAGGAAACTATCACTGAGCCCACGCTAGTGAGTCAGGACAAGGAAGAGCTAGGGATAGGAGGTGAGTGCAGGGGTCTGTGACCCACTGCATTAGGCCAGCAGCCCCCTAGGCCCCAGTTAGGTCCTGAACCACATTATAGTTTGTTGGGCTTCAGGGACAGGCCCTAGGTTAGGGACTCTGCCCTTTAGTGTTATACAGTGACAGTAAGGGATATAGCGGACCCTGCGCTTCCCGCGAAGAGGCTTGGGATCAGGGCCTACTCCACAGAGAGAGCAGGACTATATTCAGGGTGGACTGCCCTGACAGAGCATCGCGCTGGTGGAACCGGACGTCGCCTAGGAGGTCGTCGGATCCTTTGCGAAGATATTTGAAGGCCCAGGGGACGCAGCACTGGGCAGGTATTGTTATACACGTGCACCAACTGAGTATTCACACATAGTGGCAGCGCTGACCATGGGACATGGGTTGTAATGTGGACACCGTGTGGGAGTACACGGTGGAGGAAAAGGGGTACGCTCTCTCGGGTGGGAGTGACTGACTTTGGGAACTTATAGACAGGGCCGCCAACAGCGGGGGACAGATGGTACTGGTGTCCCGGGCCACTTCGCGGCTGTGCCCCGTCGCCCGGTCACCACGGTCCCAAATCCCGTCGCCCTGTCACCACGGGGTGATGGGATTTAGCACGCTCGCGATGCGCCAGGCAGCAGCGCACGTCTCGGCAAAAAACAAAATCTCCCCCATCTCCTGATTGGCTGCGCGTGTTGGCATGCTGCCGGATTTTATTTTTGGCCCCCGCAAGTTCTATCTGAGCTTGCAAAGCGAGGTCCGCCCTTTCCTGCATGGAGCAAGTCAGGTGAGTACTGCTCCATGTCTCTCTTTCTTTCCCCCTTGCCCCCCTGCACTGATTCCCCCCATTCCGATTCCCCCCGTTCCGATTCCCCCCATTCTGATTCCCCCCTGCTCCGATTCACCCCCCATTCTGTATTCCCCCGTGTATATGTGAGAGTGTCTGTGTGTGTGTGTGTGTGTGTCTGAGTGTGTGTGTGTGTGTCTGAGTGTGTGTGTGTGTGTGTGTGTGTGTGTGTCTGAGTGTCTGAGTGTGTGTGTCTGAGTGTGTGTGTGTGTGTGTGTGTCTGAGTGTGTGTGTGTGAGAGAGAGTCTGAGAGAGACAGTGTCTGAGAGAGAGAGTGTCTGAAAGACAGAGAGAGAGAGAGAGAGAGAGTGAGAGAGAGAGAGAGAGTCAGAGAGAGTCAGAGAGAGTCAGAGAGAGTCAGAGTCAGTCAGAGTCAGTCAGAGTCAGAGAGAGTCAGAGTCAGAGAGAGAGAGAGAGAGTCAGAGAGAGAGTCTGAGAGAGAGTCTCTGAGAGAGAGATAGAGAGTCAGAGAGAAAGTCAGAGAGAGAGAGTCAGAGAGAGAGATTCAGAGAGAGAGAGAGAAAGTCAGAGAGAGTGTCAGAGAGAGTGTCAGAGAGAGAGAGTGTCAGAGAGAGAGAGTGTCAAAGAGAGAGAGAGTGTCAGAGAGAGAGTGTCAGAGAGAGATCGTGTCAGAGAGAGAGTGTGTGTCAGAGAGAGAGAGTCAGAGTCAGAGAGAGTCAAAGAGAATCAGAGAGAGTCAGAGAGAGTGAGAGAGTTAGAGAGAGGGAGAGAGTAAGAGAGAGAGAGAGTCAGAGAGAGAGAGAGAGAGTCAGAGAGAGGGAGAGAGTCAGAGAGAGGGAGAGAGTCAGAGAGAGGGAGAGAGTCAGAGAGAGGGAGAGAGTCAGAGAGAGGGAGAGAGTCAGAGAGAGGGAGAGAGTCAGAGAGAGAGGGAGAGATTCTGAGAGAGAGAGGGAGAGAGTCTGAGAGAGAGGGAGAGGATCTGAGAGAGAGAGAGAGAGAGAGAGAGAGAGAGTCTGAGAGAGAGAGGGAGAGAGTCTGAGGGAGAGAGTCTGAGAGAGAGAGGGAGAGAGTCTGAGAGATAGAGGGAGAGAGTCTGAAAGAGAGAGAGTCTGAGAGAGAGGGGAGAGAGTCTGAGAGAGGGAGAGAGTCTGAGAGAGAGATGGAGAGAGTCTGAGGTAGAGATGGCGGAGAGTCTGAGGGAGAGAATCTGAGAGAGAGAGAGAGAGAGAGAGAGAGAGAGAGAGAGAGAGAGAGAGAGGGAGAGAGTCTGAGAGAGAGAGGAAGAGTGTCTGAGAGAGAGAGAGAGAGAGAGAGAGAGAGAGGGAGAGAGTCTGAGAGAGAGAGGAAGAGTGTCTGAGAGGGAGAGTGTCAGAGAGGGAGTGTGTGTGTCTGTGAATGAATACAAACACCAACCCACAGTCAGTCATAGTCACCCACCCACTCGTTAGTCAATCACCCAAGTGTCACCCAGTCACCCACCCAAGTGTCAGTCAGTCACCCACCCAAGTGTCAGTCAATCACCCAAGTGTCAGTCAGTCACCCACCCGTGTCAGTCAGTCACCCACCCAAGTGTCAGTCATCCTTGAGTCAGTCACCCACCCACAAGTCATTCACCCACCCCGTCACCCACCCAGCCCCCACACCCACTCTCTCCCTCTCTGTCTCTCTCTTTCACCCACACTCTCTCTGTCTTATCTTAACTGCCCTATACCTACACCGAAATAACCTATATTGCTTTCTTCCAGATCTGACTCTCAAGCTTCACACAGGAGATATCAGAATCCCCCTTAACCCAGAAGACAGGTAGGGAACACCCCAGTCCCATACTGAATCCCCCCCCCCAGATCTTTTGTCACATAGGATGTACTGGGTATTTTTGTCTTTTGTTGAAAATATTAAAATAAACAGATTGCATTGTAATGTTAAGTAACATTTAAAAAAAGTTAAGTAAACGTTGTACGCTAAAAAAAATGCAAGTGCATATTACTGTGGTTGTGTCTGTTGGAATCCCTCCCAGGTGTACCAAGTGGTGGAAATATATCACCACAGGCTCTCAGTGGCAGAGACTCAGGCCCTGCGAGCCAACAGGTTTATATACAGCATTAGTAGTTCTGTGTTCAAGTAACAGTGCTACACATATCATTAAATAATTGGTAAATGGTCTTCATTATTGAGAAAACAATAGAATTATTTTTTTTATATACTGTAGCTCCTCTTAAATCCTTAGACTAAGTTTTATAGTGGTGGTGTTTAGGTGCTTGAGTATATGTTTTATTATTGTGTATTTTTGCCCTTCATTCTTTTTGAATAGGGTGACCATTGGCTGCTATAGTGGCTTATCATGCCCACATTATATGGGTATGATGTACCACTATGCCAATCAATGGGTACAGGGTGGGTATAGTGGGCATGGGGTGTGTGCTTAGGCCTCCCAGGTGGGTAGCGGTGGAGGATGGGTTAACCCCTTAATTACTATAGTGGTTGTGAACCGGTAAGGTAATTAAGGGGTTAGGAGCCATTAGATTATATTTTTCTCGTATTCTTTCTGGCATTGGAGGACATGGACCTGCAGTATGCGGACAAGGATGCCCTTCATGAAGGCAGGGATAAGTAGAAAGGTTTATTCACTTTATTTATGATGGCTGGCTAATGTTTTATTTAATAATGGGCAAATTAACTATTGTCCATATCTGGATAATAGTTATTTTGCCCATTAATTTACTGTATGTGTTGGTGGGGGAGGTGTATTTATTGCAATGTATTCCCCCCATAAAATTGGCAACAGGATTGGTAATGCAGGCCAGCGAGCACCCACTGGGACCACCCATGACCCCCAGACACTCGCAGAGACCACCTGGGGACCCCCGCTGGCCTCTGGCATCAATGCTTTTCTGAACCACTTTGGTTTCTGCCTCAGGGACCCACTGCTTCCCGAGTTACATTCCCCGGTATAGTGCATCGGGTGCCGGTATCGCCGCTATTTTGAAATCATCGGCGTTACATGATCGTGGGATTTTAATACTGGAGGAGATACCAGCACCCCATACCAGGGCCTGTAACTCAGGAAGTAGGGGTCCCCGAGGCTCAAATCAATGTGGTTCATCACAGGAGACACCCTGCTCCCGCACACTATTAATAAAAATGACATTAAAGCAGCTTCATTACCATAGCAGATATCCGCTATAATAATTAATTTGTTCAAAATTTTGGGGGGTATTAATACTAGTGTATTGTAGCAGGGGGTCGCAGAGCAGAACCTCATTGATTTTAGGTCTGGGGATCCCCTGCTTCCTGAAATACAGGCCCCATTATGAGGTACCGTATCTCCTATGTATTTTATTTCCACCATCACGTAACCGTGGGAATAAAATGCATAGGCGATACCGGCACCCCATAACGTGGCCAGAATCTCGGGAAGCAGGGGTCCACAGATCTCAAATCAATGAGGTTCTGCTCCGGAGACCCCCTGCTACAATACACTAGTAATACATTTTAGATGTAAAATGTATGATCTCTGGTGAGATTTGCGCAGGGAGAGGCGGCTTTCTCTGAAGCAGAAAGAGAGCCAATCTTCATGTCACCGGCAACTCGCCAGTTTTGCAAATGTTGCTATCACAGGTATTCTGGGCTTTCTGCATACCGAGATAGCAACGCTGTCAAAAATGGCAAATTAAACAGTACAGCAAAAAAAATTTCAGCGCTTAGTGCATAGGCTCCACTGACTCTGTAAACAATGAAACCAATGCATAGTGATGTCATCCAAGGTGTGGCTCTAACGCCATGGTCCAGGCTAAAAAAAGAGTAGACCATCGGGCCTCCATTTACAAAAAGGCCATCAAACCCAATTTACGAAAATTATTTTTGTAGTGTTTTTTTTATACGGACATCTGGCTTTGGATTATTTTTTTTATGGCTTTTAATGTTTAAGTATGACATTTTTGGGATTAGTGCAAGGGAGCCGAGACCCTGAAGAGGATGGTGACCATCTAAATGTATGAGGTAAGTTATATATTTATTTGTTTCATTAACCCCATTAGTGTCACTGTGGCAACCGAGGTTCTTCTTTCGGTGGCCCTAGGTAGCCTCAGTGGCACTCAAGGGGCTAATGAATCACCTAATATGTATAAATGGTTTCTGGTCTATAAATTAATGTTAATATATATATAACATATATACTATTATGAGGATCCGCCATTCTGGCGGTTCAGACCCCTTAACCCTCACCTGTCCGTCAGGATCTAAAGGCACTCTGAGAGGGCATTTCAGCGGTGGTTCTCATGCGTGGCGCGCAGGCAGCGTGCGGGCTCCGTTCTTCTCTGTTGGTCCTGTACCCAGGCTGCGTTCCCGCCCCAATCCCAATGACACGCGACACCCACCCAGTCACTCACCCACCCACCCAGTCACCCAGCCACCCAGTCACCCACCCACCCAATCACTCACCCACCCAGTCACTCACCCACCCAGTCACTCACTAACCCAGTCCCCAACTCACCCACCCAGTCACTCACACACCCAGTCACTCACTCACCCAGTCCCCAACTCACCCACTCGCGAAGCGAGCCAGGGCACTATTGGCCAGTAATGCCTTGTTCTGAGGGGATTATTACTATGATAGGCTGAATGTAAGCTTTTTTCATAAATAATAGACACTTTTGAATAGTAATATAGATTTTTTTATTAAAATAAAATGGTAAATACATTAAACCCCCTCTTTATACGCTTAGACTGCAGATATCTATATCCACACACTGCCGCCCCCTCTGTGTACACACACACACACACACACACACACACTGCAGCTAAACACACACACACACACACACACTGTTTGTTTGAGTGCGTGCACAACCATCATTCCATGAATCAGTGAATGACCATAGATTATTTTTGTTTGCATGATACATAGTTACCAATACTGTACATGTTTTTCACCATTTAAAAAAAAAACCTTTTATACTTATCTTAGTATTTGAGGGTCATTATTTGTACAAAAAGCTTGTATGATATATCTAAATAAAATACAAAATAAACAAAAAAAAATATTACATTACATTCCTAAATATACATCATACACTGTGAGGAATAAAATAGAAAGAAAAGAGAATAGAAGAATGCAGACTGTGCAATATTCAGATATAATATGCGTGAGCATTGGATGGGGACGCTGGAACGAACACAGCGGTGGTGAGATCATACAATAGCTTGTCTACACCTCGAGAGTTCACTATTCTTATAGATTTTTCTGTTACATGTGTAAAAGAATGTCCCCATTTTGAGAGTGCATTCTTTTGTTTTTTTGTATTTGTACAATCTGCACTATGGAGTGTCAGCTCTATTCCCTTGAGATTTTACCTACCAAAAAGATCATCTGAACTATCATTGCCACAGGTTGGGATATGCTGTCTTTTCTTTGGGGAAAATATGAGTATATACAGTAGGCTGAGCCCTTCCAATTTTTTTCTTTCTGATACGACATTGCACTCCCTTTATTCCGAAGAGATTAATTATCAGTAGACTCGCTTGAAAGTATTTTTTATCTATTTTGCACTGTCAGAGAAATCAGATGCTACTGTTTTTAAATATGAAAATTAGCTTATCTCTCAGGTATCTCAGGTATGTTCCTAGGTATCAGCATAAATGACTATTTGGAGGTATATATGTACCGGTAAATGAGCCCTCCACAAATTAGGTTTCTCTCTAGCTTTGTCTATGGATAAAACAGCCTAATCATAGCTTTGTGATTTTTGGCAACACGCTCAGCTAATTTTGCATGATTCATAAACATTGGGTCACAATTATTTTATGTTTGATTCTCTTTATTTTTTACAAATATTGGGGACAGCGATGGGGACTACGTTTGCCCCATCGTTCGCCAATTTATATATGGGACTGTGGGAGTCGCTTGAGGTATTTCGATGTTCTCCTCCACAGCTTAGGCTGTGGAGGAGATATATCGATGACATCATCATTGTGTGGGAGGGAACTGAGGAATCCTATCTTGGATTTGTTGATCAACTAAACGCAAATTAATTTAATCTAAAATTTAGTGGTGTTTACAGTTCAGTTAGCATTAATTTCCTCGATTTGGAAATATATATTGAATCCAATACAGTTCAGACCAAAACACACTTTAAAGCTACTAACGTCAATTCTTATCTTGACCCTCTTAGCTGTCATGACAAAAGATGGGTTCAAAATATTCCCTTTAACCAGTTTCTAAGACTAAAGAGAAATGATTCTAAGGTCGAGGAATTCGACATACAATCTAAGTTCCTCAAAACAAGATTTCTCGATAAGAATTATAATGAGGAACTGATAGATTCAATCACTGATGAATTATAATAAAAATAAGAGGGACAAAAGTAAAAATACAAAAATCCCTGCTTTTATAACTCAGTTCAGTGATATGCATAATGGGGTCAGGAAAATCTTAAAAAAACACTGGGGAATACTGAAAATGGACCCTGTATTGGGCCCTCAGTTAAATTCACAACCTGGGATAGTGTTTAAACGTGCGCCAAATATAAAAAACATGTTGGCCCCTAGCCAAATCACCAGAAAAGTCATTGCATCTGGTGACATTAAAGATCGCTTGGGCATTAAAGGCACATATAAATGTGGGAGGTGCAAGGCGTGCAAACATATTTGTAAAGGAACTACAGTCACGTCTTGTGCCACTAAGCGGAGTTACAACACAAAAAGTTTCATTAACTGTCAGACTACGCATGTGGTTTATGTCTTGCAGTGTAACTGTAATTTACAGTACATAGGCAAGACAAAAAGGCCACTAAAAATGCGTATGTTAGAACATTTGAGAAACGTAAAAAACATACCGAAATTTATTGCTAAAGGTATGCCGCTTACACCACTACTAAAACACTTTAAAGAGATCCACAACAATGACCCCACCTGCATTACATTTAAAGGGATTGAACATATCCAAATGAACAGCAGACAAGGCAATAGAGATAATCATTTATTAAAACGTGAACAGTATTGGATATATGAAATGCAAACTAGACATCCGATTGGTTTTAATGAACTTATTGAGCTCACTCCATTTTTGAGATAATATATTTGGCTCAATGTCTGTTTAAATTTTATTTTTATTTTTACTTTCATTAATTATTTAATACTATATTTGTCTCTCATTTTTATGGTATATGTATTAACATTATATGTTTTTATTAAAGCACTATATGTATTTAGTTTTAACTGGGTATTTTAAAGATGAATTATAGTCTCATCATGTGTAATTAATATGTAAAATGTATATCTGTTTCTGCTCTAATTCAGTGTATGTATATAAGTTGATGATCTCAAGTTATGTTATATGTAAGTATTGCAGGTTTGGATTCGTATCTATGTCTGTTAAACCGGCAACACGTGACCGCTGCAATACGTGACATTTCAAGGGAAAGAGGTAGCATCACTTTAAACATACTACTGGCATTCTAAGGGCATTGGGTCTGGCGTCGGAAGGGGGCCGTCCTAACTGATTCCCTTCTCCCTACAAATACGCGCAGATGACGCTGTACGTGACCTCCTGACGAAGCACGTGGTGCGAAACGCGTAGAGGTCACGACAGGTCATCCTGCGCGTGTTTGCTGAGAGGCTGAAACAGAGCTTGCCTGAGGCTCCAGAGGCGGTTGTTTCCATCTTCCTTTGATGCCGTGATCCGGATCCTGTACGGCCATCAGAGGTCCCCCTTCTCTGCCTCAGTGTGAGTGTTCGCTTCCCCCTGTCAGCAGTATTATAGCTCTCTATGGCGGTTTTTATCTTAACTCCCTTGGGCTGTTAGTACTCTCTCTGTTTATTATTTTTACATTGATTGTGTTTTTGTTGTGTATGTTTTACTGTGTTAGAGCTTTCTATGTTTAGAGACCATATATATGGTTTACATTTCTGGGCAGTTAATTCATTGAGCTGAGGAGGGGTTGGATCCTTTTGTGCATTTATTTCTTCTCATGGGTGAAAATATTGCACACTCTACACAACATACCCTTTTATAAATAAGTAAATAAATAGTTTACTGATACTTACATGGCTTAGCAGTAGTGCTCAAAGTCAGCTGCAAAGACTAACTATATATTCTAGTGCATAAAATAGTGTATAGATGGAAAAGAAGATTCATTTTGCCCCTGTATAAATCTTTAATAAAAACTTACCTTGAATATGAAGTGCGGTTTTGTGAATATTTCCATAAACATATATATTATTCAATTGGAAAAAGTGCAGAGAAGAGCCACCATGTAGCATATTATGAAACATAAAATTTACTTGTACAGAATAATTTAGAGGTAAATATTGGCACAGCACAACAATAACTGTGTGTTAAATGCAGCTAAACATATCTCACTATTAGAGATGGGCACATTTTTGGGGTGGATTTGGATCTGCAGCGGATTGGCCGGTTCCTTTGCTATGCGGAGTTTAGCGGATAAATCTCAAAAATAGTGATTCGCATTTTCTGAATTTTAAAAATTATTGTCACTACACTCCATGGACTGTGCAATCTGTTGATGGATTTATAGAGTCCAGTCTGCGGTTTCAGCAATCCATTGATGGATTTTTAAGAATCCACCAATGAGTTGCTGAATCCGTGGATTGGATTCTACAAATCCGTCAATGGATTGTATCCAAAGGCGGGTTTTAATAAATCCCTGCAGATTGAAACCGACAAAATCCATTAGTGGATTTTACACTGCGAAACGGATTTTGGGGGGAGGGAATGCAAGAATATCCGGGAAACGGATTTGGGTGGATTTGCCCATCTCTTCTCACTATTATTCATGAGTCTACTTGAATACATTTCAAAACACCATGGAACAGCAAGACATTGTCAGATACTAAAAAACAAAAATTCACACCAAAAGTTAAAAAGCACTGTCTCACCTCTTGATGGCAACTTCTCTAAGTCAGTATCAAGATGATTTGATGGAGATATATAAGAAATGTGACCTGAAGAAAAGAGAAAAACATCCATTTACATTGCATTACATTCTATCCACTTGAAAAAAGGCAGTTCTATTCTAATAGGCCTTAGCATTTGAAGTAGGAAACATTTTGAAAATATGTGTTTTATTAAGTAACAGAAATACTGTAGCTGTGAATCTTTATTTTAAACATATTTTGTAACAGAACAAATAATAAACAAATACATGTATGTATTTTGTGAACTTCTAGATGTTAATATTGCTAGTTGCCTCATTCAACTTCAGATACAGCCGCTGTTACTGTACCCATTATCACAGGAAAGCGAGTCATTACTTGTGTTGTGATGTAATGCATAGGGAGTGTCACATAAATGGTTTAACAGTATGAAATCAAGATGTATGGTGGTTATTCATTAAAGTGTTATAGTGCTAATCAAAGCCCTGATCAGCACTATTGAAACGGGAACTCATAGTGCCTCAATCAGCCCTATCACAATTTAATAAATAATAATCAACATTTGAACGTAGGCATATCCATACAGTCACATATTGCACAGCTTCGTTTATCTATACAATGAGTGTGAACATGATAGAGCACTTTGAAAATGCAGAGGCCCCGATCTTCATGATACAGCAACAGTGTGTGTATGTGTGTGAGTGTGTGTGTGTGTGTGTGTGTGTGTGTGTGTGTGTGTGTGTGTGTGTATGCATGTATGTATGTATGTATATATGTATGTATGTATGTATGTATACACCCACATTTACATATATATAGAAGGTGAGGTTGAAAAAAGACATACGTCCATCAAGTTTAACCTATACTAAATTTAGACGACAGATACTTTATCCTATATCTGTACTTACAGTATATTGATCAAGAGGAAGGCAAACAAAAATCCCCAGTTAAATATCAACCAATGATATCTCATAAGGGCAAAAATAAATTCCTCCCTGACTCCAAGAATTGACAATCAGATTACTCCCTGGATCAACATCCTTCCCATGCGTACTTATTTGGTATATCCCTGTATACCTTTCCTTTCTAAAAAGATGGCCAACTTTTTTTTTTAACAGATCAATTGGATCTGCCATCACAGACTCCGTGGGTAATGAATTCAAGATTTTAGCTGCCATTTCTTTAAAGAACCCTTTCCTTTGATGTTGGTGAAATCTCCTTTCCTCCAACCTTAAGGGATGACTTTCCTTGCTATCCACTCTTTGACATCTCTTTTCTAATGTAAACAAATCTAATTTAGCTAGCCTCTCCTAATAAATCAGATTATCCATCGCCTTTAATAATATGGTGGCTCTTCTCTGCACTTTCTCTAGTTCCATAATGTCTTATCTAAGGCGTGGTGACAAAAATTGTGCTCCATATTCAAGCTGTGGTTTTACTAATGCTTTAGAAAGGGGTATAATTATATTTACTTCCCTTCCATTCATTCCCCCATTAAATGCCAGATGAAATCTTGTTTGCCTTTGAAGCTACTGCATGACTTTGGGCACTATTGCTAAACCTGCTGTCTACAAGCATTCCTAAATCCTTCTCCATTAAGGATTCTCTTAATTTATCCCCATTTAATTTGTAATTTCCCTGTTTATTCTTGTTTCCCAAATGCATAACCTTACATTTATATGTATTAAGATAAAACAACAGAGAAGTGCACACATCATAGTATAGTATGATTTCCTTTACTTGGCACAAAGAATAAAAATGCACTTACAACATGTCTGTATGTATGTCTTTATTTATAAAGCACCATTAATATATATAGCGCTTCACAGCAGAAATACACGTGACAATCATATAAATAACAAATAGTACAAATAACACATAATGGGAAGAAGTGCTTCAGACATAAAAGTAACATTGTAGAAGAGAAGTCTCTGCTCTGAAGAGCTTACAATCTAATTGGTGGGGAGAACGTACAAAGACAGTGAGAGGGCATTCAGATAAGTGCGTCTGCAGTGGGCCAAGCTTTATGTATCGTGTATAGTATTAGCCACAATTTTACTCATATGCATCTTTAAGCATCTGTGCATCAAGAGCAGTGAACAGAATAGCTGATAGGGTCTCCGTAGTCAGGAACTGTATACAGGGATGCAGGGATCCTCACACTCTTGCTGATGCATCCATCAAACGGGTCCGTCTGGTTGCACTCCTCTGGTATCCTGGTTCTTCCGCACCACGCGAGTGATGCGTCACAACGTCACTACGTCACTGCATCGTGACGTCACCGTGACCCAGAAGTCTGTCGCAAGAACAAAGCAAGGAGGATCGTCCACATGCTCAACAGTCTTCTCCTTCTCCTGCACACGGATTCCAGCTACTCCCACAGCTTGTTGACAACCAACCAAAAGCCACCCTATGTGTTTCAAGGCGTAACTTCTTTGTCAAGGATGTGGCTTTCATTGGTATCCATGTCCCCTATATACCTCCATTAAATAAACCTTTATTTAAGCCACACCCTTGACGAAGAGGTAACAACTCGAAACGCGTAGGCTGGCTTTTGCTTGGTTGTCAGCAAGCTGTGGGAATAGCTTGGATCTGTGTGCAGGAGAAGTAGAAGCCTGTGGAGCTTAGACCATCCACCTAGCTCCATTCTTGCGACAGACGTCTGGGTCGAGGTGATGTCACAACGCAGTGATGTAGTGACATGGCAACGCATCACTCACGTGGTGCGGAAGCACCGGGATCCCGGAGGAATGCAACCAGATGGACCGGTCTGACGGACATATCAGCTATCCCTGCATACATTTCCTGGACTACGGAGACCCTATCAGCTATTCTGTTCACTTCTCTTGATGCACAGACATGATGTAAGTGCATTTTTATTATTTGTGCCAAGTAAAAGAAATCATACTATACTATGAGGTGTGCGCTTCACTCGTGTTTTATCTTTATATAGTACTACTGTGGAACACCTGGGTTGCCTCACGTTTTTGAAGATAGCAGCACCCTTTGGATTGGACTGTATACTCTGTTTTTAATTTATTTCTGTATCTTATGTATGCATGTTATATGTGGAATAAATTATTATTGAATATTTGTATTTTCTGTACTTACCACATAGGTTTTTGATCGCCCTGAGCTGAATCTTGGTTTTATATTATTATTGGTGGATTTTTGTAGTACAGTATTTGGTATTTTTCCTATTAGATTTTTCCTACTACTGCCCCATTCCTCCAACTTCAGCCTTGGAAATCAGTCTAATATTTAACAACAATATATTTATCTAATTGAACTATCTAATTGAACTATTCATCCCACGGGCAAAGGACTCGGGGCCATCCCTTAATGGTGGAGGAAAGGAAATTTCACCAGCAACAAAGGAAAGGGTTCTTTACAGTAAGGGCAGTTAAAATGTGGAATTCCTTACCCATGGAGACTGTGATGGCAGATACTATAGATTTGTTCAAAAAAAGGTTGGACATCTTTTTAGATGGGAAAGGTATACAGGGATATACCAAATAAGTATACATTTGAAGGATGTTGATCCAGGGATTAATCCGATTGCCAATTCTTGGAGTCAGGAAGGAATTAATTTTTCCCCTTAATGGGGTTTTTTGTTTGCCTTCCTCTGGATCAATAAGTAAGTATAGATATAGGATAAAGTATCTGTTGTCTAAATTTAGCATAGGTTGAACTTGATGGACCTATGTCTTTTTTCAACCTCATCTACTATGTAATTATGTAATATGTCTCTATCTGTATTAAACCTCATCTGCCATTTACCTGCCCACATGTCTAGTCTATCCTTCTGGAGACAAATTGCATCCTGCTCTGATTCTACTACCTTCCAGAATTTAGTGTAATCAGCAAAGATGATGACTTTGCTCTCTATGCCAACTGCAAGGTCATTATTAAACAAGTTAAAAAGCAGCGGTCCCAGTACCGGTCCAACCTGAAAAAGTTTAATTTACGACAACTCTCTGCTGCCTATACTTCAACAAGTTTTCAATCCAGGGGTATACATTTTTACAGAGTCCAATTTGTTTATTTTTTACACAAACTTCTTACATGGAACCATATCAAAAGCCTTTGCAAAATCTAAGTAGACCACATCAACTGCATTACCCTGGTGTAAATTCCTAATTACCTCCTGAAATAAATTAACAAGGCTAGTTTGGCACGACCTACCCTTCATAAATCTATGCTGACTAGTACTAATAATTTTGTTTTCCATTAGGTATTCCTGAATATTATGTGGTACTAAACCTTCAAGTAGCTTCCACACTATTGATGCTAGGCTTACAGGTCTGGAATTCCATGGTTGTGATCTAGCTCCCTTTTTAAATATAGGCACCATGTCTGCTTTACATCAATCTTGTGGTGCTGAGCCTGTGGAAATTGAGTCCTTGAATATTAAATGTAATGGTTTGGCCAATGCTGAACTTAACGCCTTAAGAACTCTTGGATGTATGCAATTGGGGCCAGGTGCCTTATTTACTTAATTTTTTTCAAGCCGCATATGAACTTCTTCCTCAGTTAACCAATTGTTTGTTAATATAGAGGTTGTAGCTTCCTCCTGCGGCACTACTATTGCACTTGATTCTTCCCTGGTATATACAGAGGCAAAAAATGTGTTTAATACCTCTTTCCTTATCTCCAATAATTTGTCTACCCATCTTAAACTGAAAGGGCACTATACTTTTCTTTTTTGTTTGTTTTTAAGGTACTTAAATAACTTTTTAGAGTTGGTCTTACTTTCTATTGCAATCCTTTTTTCATTATCCATTTTTGCTAATTTCATTGCCCTTTTGCAACTTTTGTTACATTCCTAATAATTCTGATATGATGCATCTGTCCCTTCTGACTTTAAGAATCTAAATGCCTGCCTCTTCTTATCCATTTTCTCCCCTACCTGGTTATTTTGCCACATTGATTTAGACTTATTTCTTTAATATGTACTACCCAATGGTAAGTGCGCTTTTCTAACAATGTTCTAAATACTGCCCATTAATCTTCCACATTTCTCCCTGAAAAAAACATCTCCCAATTTTTTCCTTGTAGATTAGTTTATTAACATCTGCCTTTATAAAGTTTAACGTCTTTTTTGAACCCAAGTAATATGGTTTTTGATCATTTATTTCAAATGAGACCATTATGATCAATATTAACCAAATGTTCCCAGACTTGAATATTTATTTTTAACATCTACATTGTTTTATTATTACCAAAACCAGTATTGCCCCTCTCCTGGTTGGTTCCTCAATAATTTGGGTCATGTAATTGTCTTTAAGCACCCCCCAAAAACCTGTTTTCGTTCATTGTAATGCTAATTCCAGTCAATGTCTGGATAATTAAAATCAACCATAATGCAAAGTATTTTGGCTTCCTCATTCTCACAAATATTTAGTGGCTTATTGCATATCCCTACAAACATTTTTACCTCGACTGCTAATTTATATCCACAAGGTCTCTATATTTTCATAATTCCCTTCATAAACATCTTCCCTTATAACAGGTTTTAGAGTTTAAGATAGAAACATACTCCATCTCCTCATCTATTTGCTTGATCCGTCCGAAAAAGGAAATGACTATATATATATATACAGTATATATATATGCAAATACAACTGTATGCTCATCTGCATGTCTTAGGCAGGTCTGCAACCCCACCTTTCACCATTATCACCCAGCATACAGCACTTCCACTGCAGCAAGGGATTCTGGGAAATGACATGCAAATGAGCCCACAGTGCCACTTTTTGCCTCAAAAAACATTTTATATATATATATCACACTTATTAATGTTATGGTGGGTAAAAAAAAGTGTCAAAAACCCTCCACAGTAAAGCATATAGCAACTGTAAATATTACTGTATATTCATTTGCATGTCTTAAGCAGGTCTGCAACTCTGTCTTTCACCATTATCGCCCAGCACACAGCACTTCCACTGCAGCAACGGATTCTGGGAAATGACATGCAAATGAGCAAACAGTGCCACCTTTTATCTCAAGCTCACATTACATGAACAACCCTTAGCCAATGCATGCTGCTTTAGACACAGCTTTTAAGCAAGGGCTTGGAAGATGCAAAGCCAGTAAACCCACTCACAGACATGTTTCAACCTTGATGGGTATCATCAGTGTGAGGTTGGTTGCTGGCATTTGTGTATGTATATATATACATACAGTGTTCGACAATCATATACATTAACACGCCCGGGGCGAGTGGATTTAATCTCCGGGTGAGTAAATATTGGCCCAAGCAGCATATGTGTTTGTTTTTTTAAATTTCCCTGCTCGCGCTGAAATTTTCCCTTCTCGCGCTGAAAAAAAAAATCCCCCTACCTGACAGCTGTTTGGCGCGCACTCCCAGGCTTTGTGGGTGCGCGGCCAAGCTCTATATGAGCCCGCCCCCAACGAGCAGCCATTCTTTCTGCCTGGAGCTCTGTTGGAGAGTAAGTACTCTCCAAACTCTCAATGCTGCGGCCCCTCTGCTCCTTCCCTGCCTCCTGGTCCCCACATGGCTCCCTACTCCCACTGCGGCCCCACCGGGGTGGGAGGTACCCACTGCTGCAGCCCGGTTGGCATACGCGGGGGGCCCTCACCACGTGCCTCCCACCCACCCTGCCTCCCCAAAGCTTAAAATATGCCCGCCAGCTATCTTCATGACGGCGCAGCCGCTGCCGCATGAGGTGGTGGTGGGGGGGGGGGTGTCGGTCTGCCCCCCCCCCCCCCACGAGCTTCATGCCGCCGCGGGGTGGGGGGGAAGATGCAGCCAGCAAACATGTTTGGCTGCGCACTGCGGGACAAGCCGGCGAGGGGAACAGGGCAGAGCTGGGGCCGCTATTCCGGGAGACTGCAGTGGGCCGGGCCTGAGCAGGTACCGGGGGAAGGAGGGGGGGATGCACACTACCCACTGCAGAGCCGGAGCTGGAGGCTACGGTGGACCGAACCCGATGCCACCAGCGCCATGTCGGACTGCTGGGTCCCAGATCTATTCCCCCCTGCAGCAGGCGCCTCGCTCCGCTCTTGCTGCGGCCTCCCATTTAGGCCCCGCGGGGCTGTCGACGTGCAGGAGAGGTGAATGGTGATGCAAAGGAGGAGTGAACGGAGGAAAGGGGGTCGGTGAACAGAGGTAAAGGGGGAGGGGTGAATGGAGGTAAGGGGGGGTGAACGGAGGTAAGGGGGGTGGTGAACAGAGGTAAGGGGGGTGAACGGAGGTAAGGGGGGGGTGAACGGAGGTATGTGGGGGGGGGGGTGAACGGAGGAAAGGGGGGGTGAACGGAGGTAAGGGGGGGAGGTGAATGGATGGACTGGGGAGAGAGCAGAGAGAGAGAGACAGGCTGGAGTGAGGAGACAGAAGATAGTGAGAGAGACAGGCTGGAGTGGGGAGAGGACTGAGAGAGAGACTGGGGGGGGGAGAGGAGAGAGACAGGCTGAGGGGGGGTCTAAATGCTCCCAGTCAGTCAGTCGCCCACCCAGTCACCCTCCCAGTCAGTCACCCACCCAGTCAGTCACCCACCCAGTCAGTCACCCACCCAGTCAGTCACCCAGTCAGTCAGTCAGTCACCCACCCAGTCAGTCAGTCACCCACCCAGTCAGTCACCCACCCAGTCAGTCATTCACCCACCCAGTCAGTCAGTCAGTCAGTCACCCACCCAGTCAGTCACCTACCCACCCACCCAGTCACCCACCCTCTCTTTCTCTGTGTATCACCCACCCTCTGTGTGTGTGTGTGTGCGTGTGTGTCACCCACCCTCTTTCCCCTCTCTGTCTCTCCCCTCTCTGTCTCTCCCCTCTCTGTCTCTCACCCCTCTCTGTCTCTCTGTCTCTCTCACCCCTCTCTCTGTCTCTCTCACCCCTCTCTCTGTCTCTCTGTCTCTCTCCCCTCTCTGTCTCTCTCCCCTCTCTCTCCCCTCTCTCTCTGTCTCTCTCCCCTCTCTCTCTCTGCCTCTCTCCCCTCTCTCTCTGTCTCTCTCCTCTCTCTCTCTGTCTTTCTCCCCTCTCTCTCCCCTCTCTCTCTGTCTCTCTCCCCTCTCTCTGTCTCTCTCCCCTCTCTCTGTCTCTCTACCCTCTCTCTCTGTCTCTCTCCCTCTCTCTCTGTCTCTCTCCCCTCTCTCTGTCTCTCTCCCCTCTATTGTGTCTCTCACCCACCCTCTCTGTGTCTCTCACCCACCCTCTCTCTGTCTCTCACCCACCCTCTCTCTGTCTCTCACCCACCCTCTCTCTGTCTCTCACCCACCCTCTCTCTGTCTCTCACCCACCCTCTCTCTGTCTCTCACCCACCCTCTCTCTGTCTCTAACCCACCCTCTCTCTGTCTCTCACACACCCTCTCTCTGTCTCTCACCCACCCTCCCTCTGTCTCACATTCTGCATCTGGATATCTTATTTACCCTATATATATCTTAACTGCCCTATACCTACACCGAAATAACCTATACTGCTTTCTTCCAGATCTGACTCAAGCTTCACTCAGAATCCCCCTTAACCCAGAAAACAGGTAAGGAACACATCCCCTCCAATGTATTACATTACGGGAATGAGGGTACCTGGACATTGTGGGACTGCGGGATTGTTGCTTTAAATATTGTGAAGCGAGACATCCAGACACTGGTTAAGGGGTGAAAGAACATTAACGCACACACACACACACACACACACACACACACACACACACACACACACACACACACACACACACACACACACACACACACACACACACACACACACACACACACACACGTAACAAGGACTAATTGTAGTATAATGTAATACAATAAATACATTTATGTCAAAAACGAATGTTGTTCTGACTAGGAATTTATTAAATGTATTTTATTTCTAAATTTTATTTTAAAGTGGGATTGGGGTCGGACTAGGGTTGGGGGCGGGGTTGGGGGCGGGACTAGGTGGCGAGTAGATTTTTTGGTTGGGCGAGTAGATTTTTGGGTGATTTGTCAAACACTGTATATATATATATATATATATATATATATATATATATATATATATATATATATATATATTGTGACAGAAACCAAGGGATGGTAATATATGCCATATATAGGGCTCCCAGGATACTGAACAGTTTCTATCCTGTTAAGGCTGGAAAGTGCAGCCTCATAATAAATGCACTCCATCCCACAGTTTGGCAAGTGCTGGAACTGAGGGATGAGGGATCCAGACCAGAGTTTGTCTGTTGCCTGATTTCTGTCACCTGTCCTGCTATTTGGAAATCAGGTATTTAAGACTGATTTCCTGGTTCCTCTTCCCTCTCCCCAAGAGCCTCGAGGCAGGAAGGCTGCTGGAAGCAGAGAGGGGAAAAGCCTCTCCCCAAACAGGTTAAATCATTTTGCTCCTTGTTTCTAAAAATGCAAAGTTCCTTATTTTTGTTGTTGGAAGTGGAAAACCCACTCCAACCCTGAGTCAGCGAAAACCTTAGTTAAGTTATTGCTCAGGTGAGCAGGCTTTCGTTTTGCTTGTGTTTCTTTTGTATGCACTGTGGCAGTCTCAGTGCCTGGGACTGAATAAACCAGGCATAGCCTGTTTAAAGGAACAGCATGTTACACCTCGTCATTTAACCTACAGACGGCGGAGCCTCGGAGTAAGCCGTTTGTCACAATACAGTGGCGACACACTTTATTCTCGCTCGGCTAGTCCCGCGAATTCGGGTATACTCGGGTGTATTGAGGTTTGTGATCGTTTTCTGCCAGAGTGTATAGCGATATTCTCCCGGCAGGGATTGAAGAATTTTATTCCGGCTGGCTGCAATACTGCAATGCCGTGTAAAAACACATGAGCTGTTCTCTTTGAAGCCGTCCCCTATAATGAATTGTAATGCAGTATATATACTGTATATATACTGTATATATATATATATATATATATATATATATATATATATATATACTGTATAACAACAACCCCTATAACCCCTAACATACAGTACTGTACACATACAGTACTGTATATGCACATACATAAATGATACTATGGGCCGGCCGGGGGGCGAGATGTGTTTGCAGCAGAGAGAGATCCGCTGCTCTCTCTCTGCGCAAACATCGGCACATTAAAAATTATTTTAAATACATTTTTATTTATAGTGTAGATGTGCAGGGGGTCTCGGGAGCTGAACCGCGTTGGTTTCAGGTCGGGGGACCCCCTGCCCCACGAGATACAGACCCCTTTATGTGGTGCCGGTATCCCTCTGCATTAAAGCCCCGATCACGTGACCGCGGCCTGTTAAACCAAGGAGAGGGATACCGGCACCCCCAAAAGGGGCCTGTATCTCGGGGGGCAGGGGATCCCCGGACCTGAAACCACAGCGGTTCTGCTACGGAGACCCTCTGCACATCTACACTGTGAATAAAACACACACATCATTAAAGAATCATTCATTGCCTTAGCGGCTATCCGCTATGGTAATGAAGCAGCATTTCTGTATTTTTAATAATATTGTACAGTGAGCAGGGGGTTCCCTGAGCCAGAAATCTAAACTCAGGGGGCCCCCTGCTCCTGCTCAATATTATTAAAAGTACAGAAATGCTGCTTCATTACCTTAGCGTATAGCCGCTAAGGTAATGAAGGGTTTAAGGCATAATAACCAATAAATACATTCAATACACTACCCACTACCCATGGCAACCTCCGCTGCTGCTGCTGCAGTAAAACAGAGACAACAATTAACACTTTCAAAGTAATGTCCCTTAACCCCTTAATCTCCACAGCGGTTATTAACCGCCACAGTCATGAAGGGGTTAACCCACCCTCACCCACCACTCGGGATGCCTACATACCCTCCCACACTAACCCCCCCATGAGGCCTAACCACCCAGTCAGTACCCACAAGGGAGGCCTACCCACATACCGTTGGGGAAACACCCCACCCCCAGTACCCGCAATAAGAACAGTACAATGACCCACAATAAACAGCATTATATTTATTAAATACATTACCCACCCCCTGTGCCCCCCCCATAAATACAAGATTTATCCTTTTACATACAGGGTTCATAACGCAGCCCCACGCTAGTCCCCGGTGGGCTGGCAGGGCACCTGGACAGACCTACAGTTTACCAGCAGCCCTTTTTACACAGGTTCCGGAGGCCTGCTGGTGGATCCTGCCAGCACCATGGCCCCCAGGTGGTCTCCTTGGGTCACCGTGGGCCACAATTGGGTCCCCACGGTAGGCCCGCAGATGTCTGGGAGCCCCGGGTCAAACCCACAGGTGTCTGCGGGGCCTCGGGTGGTTCCCTCGGGGGTCTGGGGAACTCACGGGTGCTCACTATGGGTCCGCGGTGCCCCCACAGAAGTGGGACCACACATCATCATCCCCGCACCTACGGGTCGGCGGTGCCCCCACAGAAGTGGGACCACACATCGTCATCCCCGCAGACTACGTGTCCGCGGTGCCACCACAGAAGTGGGACCACACATCATCATCCCCGCATGTGTCACCCATGTAACCACCAGCCTGATACCCTTGGGATACCCGAGAATACCCGGAGGTGGTCTCCAGAGGTCCCACGCAGAACCACGGAATCAACCCTGAATGTAAAAAAAATAAACCTGGCCTATACATTCAATACATACACCCTCCCCCCCAACACCTACAGTACAATAATGTGCAAAATAACTATTATCCAGATATGGATAATAGATTAATTGCCCATTATTAAAAACATTAATTAGCATATACAAATAAATAAAGTACTACCGACCTCATCAATACGAAGTGTCCGTCGCAAGCGCCTTCCTTCCTTCTCTTGCCCACACAAGACATAGCCAATACCAAGCCAATACATTGCAAGTGCATTCAGATATCAATTAACCCCTTAAACACCTTATCAGATAATAACCGCAAAGGTGATTAAGGGGTTAAGCCACACAGGCCCGATACCCACCCTTCACCCATGAATTTGTACTGTGGCTTCATCATGCAACTATATATATACTGTATACTGTATATATATATACAGAGAGACAGAGAGAAAGAGAGAGAGAGAGAGAGAGAGAGAGAGAGATACAGTACAGTATATATATATACACACGTTATATACACACCCATGATAAACCAATATACAGTACAAATAAATGTAGAAGGGTTATCAAAACCATACTGCCCTACAACCAAACACTTCTCCATACATACACACTAAATTAAAATCAATTTCCTTTAATATTCGTAACTGATCTCTCAATCTAAATCATCACTAAACCTCTGAAAAGCCATTTAAACAACTTACATTCCAATATAAATGATGCCTAAATATCTATGCATGATACAGTATACATTCTGCAAATTAATCAACCAAGTAAACAAAAATCAATTAGCAATCATTATTTACATCCCTAAACAATTCACACTCCCATCAAGAACAATGAAACCATTAACAAATTCACGCCTAGAGCAGAACAATTAAGCCTTTGAAAAAATATAAGTACCGACAAAAATACAACCTTTACAACCAAGCCTATCCCTGACCTTCCTCAAACACACAATACAATACCAAGGAATACATCTATCTAATTTTAAAATACTTTAAACACATGTTAAAAAAGCTTTTAAAAAAATTAACAAGTTAAATAAAATACATTTCTTTAGTTCACTTACCATTACTTGGCCCCACCGACTCCCATTGCGCAGCTTACTCACGAACCAATCCACGATCAGGAACCCATAAAATAAAAAAACATAAAATAATAAACATTAAACTAAAAATCCAAATCAATCCACGGGTCTTCTACTTGTAATCCATCTTCATCTGTATTCTTCTTTCTTCTATCTCCTTCCAGGCGGGGCAGGGCGTGGTCTTCTTTCCATCATCGGCCACGCCCTTGTCTTTTTTCTTCTCCGGAGGTCCTTCCTCCACGGCGTCTGGCTTCAAAATGAGACGACATAGGCTTTTAAAGGCCTATGACGTCACATTTTGCGTCATGGTTCCCACGGTCCTGATTGGGCCGGGAAAACCATGTGTTTTGGCCGACAAAAATTAAAATGATGACGTCATCTTAAAGGCAATGAAAGCACAGCCAATCAGAATGGCTTTGCTTCAATTGCCTTTAAGATGACGTCATGAAAAGGCACATGGCCGCCCTCACATGGTATGGTATCCAATCAGAGCGTGGGAACTTTATCCCTACTCTGATTGGCTCTGGTATACCATGTATCAGGGGTTTGAGGGAGAAACGATGTGACGTCAATGAAAACCTGTCACGTGGTACGGTAGCCAATCAGAGCGTGGGAACTCCATCCCTACTCTGATTGGCTACCATACCACGTGACAGGTTTTCATTGACGTCACATCCTTTCTCCCCCAAGCCCCTAACACATGGTATACCAGAGCCAATCAGAGTAGGGATAAAGTTCCCACGCTCTGATTGGCTACCATACCATGTGAGGGCGGCCATGTGCCTTTTCATGACGTCATCTTAAAGGCAATTGAAGCAAAGCCATTCTGATTGGCTGTGCTTTCATTGCCTTTAAGATGACGTCATCATTTTAATTTTTGTCGGCCATAACACATGGTTTTCACGGCCCAATCAGGACCGTGGGAACCATGACGCAAAACGTGACGTCATAGGCCTTTAAAAGCCTATGTCGTCTCTTTTTGAAGCCAGACGCCGCGGAGGAAGGACCTCCGGAGAAGAAAAAAAACAAGGGCGTGGCCGATGATGGAAAGAAGACCACGCCCTGCCCCGCCCGGAAGGAGATAGAAGAAAGAAGAATACAGATGAAGATGGATTACAAGTAGAAGACCCGTGGATTGATTTGGATTTTTAGTTTAATGTTTATTATTTTATGTTTTTTTATTTTATGGGTTCCTGATCGTGGATTGGTTCGTGAGTAAGCTGCGCAATGGGAGTCGGTGGGGCCAAGTAATGGTAAGTGAACTAAAGAAATGTATTTTATTTAACTTGTTAATTTTTTTAAAAGCTTTTTTAACATGTGTTTAAAGTATTTTAAAATTAGATAGATGTATTCCTTGGTATTGTATTGTGTGTTTGAGGAAGGTCAGGGATAGGCTTGGTTGTAAAGGTTGTATTTTTGTCGGTACTTATATTTTTTCAAAGGCTTAATTGTTCTGCTCTAGGCGTGAATTTGTTAATGGTTTCATTGTTCTTGATGGGAGTGTGAATTGTTTAGGGATGTAAATAATGATTGCTAATTGATTTTTGTTTACTTGGTTGATTAATTTGCAGAATGTATACTGTATCGTGCATAGAAATTTAGGCATCATTTATATTGGAATGTAAGTTGTTTAAATGGCTTTTCAGAGGTTTAGTGATGATTTAGATTGAGAGATCAGTTATGAATATTAAAGGAAATTGATTTTAATTTAGTGTGTACAGGTATGTATGGAGAAGTGTTTGGTTGTAGGGCAGTATGGTTTTGATAACCCTTCTACATTTATTTGCACTGTATATTGGTTTATCATGGGTGTGTATATAACGTGTGTATATATATATATATATACTGTACTGTATCTCTCTCTCTCTCTCTCTCTCTCTCTCTCTCTCTCTCTCTCTCTCTCTCTCTCTCTCTCTGTCTCTCTGTATATATATACACAGTATACAGTATATATATAGTTGCATGATGAAGCCACAGTACAAATTCATGGGTGAAGGGTGGGTATCGGGCCTGTGTGGCTTAACCCCTTAATCACCTTTGCGGTTATTATCTGATAAGGTGTTTAAGGGGTTAATTGATATCTGAATGTACTTGCAATGTATTGGCTTGGTATTGGCTATGTCTTGTGTGGGCAAGAGAAGGAAGGAAGGCGCTTGCGACGGACACTTCGTATTGATGAGGTCAGTAGTACTTTATTTATTTGTATATGCTAGTTAATGTTTTTAATAATGGGCAATTAATCTATTATCCATATCTGGATAATAGTTATTTTGCACATTATTGTACTGTAGGTGTTGGGGGAGAGGGTGTATGTATTGAATGTATAGGCCAGGTTTATTTTTTTTACATTCAGGGTTGATTCCGTGGTTCTGTGTGGGACCTCTGGAGACCACCTCCGGGTATTCTCGGGTATCCCAAGGGTATCAGGCTGGTGGTTCCACGGGTGACACATGCGGGGATGATGATGTGTGGTCCCACTTCTGTGGGGGCACCGCTGACCCGTAGTCTGCGGGGATGACGATGTGTGGTCCCACTTCTGTGGGGGCACCGCCGACCCGTAGGTGCGGGGATGATGATGTGTGGTCCCACTTCTGTGGGGGCACCGCGGACCCGTAGTGAGCACCCGTGAGTTCCCCAGACCCCCGAGGGAACCACCCGAGGCCCCGCAGACACCTGTGGGTTTGACCCGGGGCTCCCAGACATCTGCGGGCCTACCGTGGGGACCCAATTGTGGCCCACGGTGACCCAAGGAGACCACCTGGGGGCCTTGGTGCTGGCAGGATCCACCAGCAGGCCTCCGGAACCTGTGTAAAAAGGGCTGCTGGTAAACTGTAGGTCTGTCCAGGTGCCCTGCCAGCCCACCGGGGACTAGCGTGGGGCTGCGTTATGAACCCTGCATGTAAAAGGATAAATCTTGTATTTATGGGGGGGGCACAGGGGGTGGGTAATGTATTTAATAAATATAATGCTGTTTATTGTGGGTCATTGTACTGTTTTTATTGCAGGTACTGGGGGTGGGGTGTTTCCCCAACGGTATGTGGGTAGGCCTCCCTTGTGGGTACTGACTGGGTGGTTAGGCGTCACGGGGGGGGTTAGTGTGGGAGGGTATGTAGGCATCCCGAGTGGTGGGTGAGGGTGGGTTAACCCCTTCATGACTGTAGCGGTTAATAACCGCTATGGTGATTAAGGGGTTAGGGGACATTACTTTGTATGTTTTAATTTTTGTGTCTGTTTTGCAGAAGCGGAGGGGCCATGGCCAAGAAGGGGGGGGGGTAACGGTATGTGGGTAGGGGATGAGGGTGGTTAGACCTCACAGTATGCACATTGGGTCCCCCCCCCCTCCCCACATTTACATACACTGCACTCACAGCAATGCAGGGAGGGAGATTTACTGTAACAGAAACATCTCTCTGCCTTCAGTGTAATCTGTTTAAAGCCCCCTCCCCCCTAATGTATGTTTCTGTTAAATCTCTCTGCCTTCAGTGTAATCTGTTTAACAGAAACATTAGGGGGGAGGGGGCTTTAAATCTCTCTGCCTTCAGTGTAATCTGTTTAACAGAAACATTAGGGGGGAGGGGGCTTTAAATCTCTCTGCCTTCAGTGTAATCTGTTTAACAGAAACATTAGGGGGGAGGGGGCTTTAAATCTCTCTGCCTTCAGTGTAATCTGTTTAACAAAAACATTAGGGGGGAGGGGGCTTTAAATCTCTCTGCCTTCAGTCTAATCTGTTTAACAGAAACATTAGGGGGGAGGGGGCTTTAACCAGATTACACTGAAGGCAGGGAGATACAGGGGATGTACTGTACTGGACAGTATGTTGTTTATTGCAATGCTTCAATGTGTGTATAATGTATAATGTTTTTTACAATTAGATAGATGTAATCCTTGGTATTGTAAGGGTTAGCTTTGGTTTTAAATTGTGTTTTCTGGTTCGTACTTGCAGTATATATTGATTTTTGTTTACTTGATTGGTTAAAATAGTTGACTAGTTTGGAAGTGTTTGTATTTACTGCTACAGTAGCTTGCAATTATATTGTTAACATTCATTTGCAGAATGTATATGGTGCATAGATTTTATGCATCATTTATACAATGTAAATGCAATGTACTGTGTGGATTGGAATGTTATGTTTTATATTGTAAAATCAGTTACGATTATTAAATGGATTATTATTATTGTCTGTATAGTGAAGCGTTATTTGTAGGACAGTATGATTTTGATAACCATTCTACATGTATTTGTATATTGGTTCATCATGTGTGTGTATATACTGTGTGTGTGTATATATATATATATATATATATATATATATATTTATATAAATACACAGTATATATATGTATATATACAGTATATATATACACACAGTATATACTGTATATGTATAGGGATTGTTATTATACTGTATATATACTGTATATATACAGTATATATATACAGTATATATTTATTTCTCTTCATGTATTTATTTATTTATTTAGATTTATTTATTAATTGTGGGGCTGCTGTGCGTGATTTTTTTTTATTGTGGGTAGCGGGGATGGGTGAAGGGGGTGTTTGGCCCTTGGTGTGAGTTTAGGACTTGCAGCAGCAGCACAATTAATAAATAAATCTAAATAAATAAATGAATATAAATAAATACATTTAAAATACATTTTTATTGATAGTGTAGATGTGCAGAGGGTCTCCGGAGCTGAACCGCTGTGGTTTTAGGTCTGGGGACCCCCTGCTCCCCGAGATACAGGCCCCTTTAGGGGGTGCCGGTATCCCTCTGCTTGGGTTACAGGCCGCGGTCACGTGATCGGGACCTTTAAACCAAGCAGAGGGATACCGGCACCTCATAGAGGGGGCTCTATCTCGGGGAGCAGGGGGTCCCCCGACCTGAAACCAGTGCGGTTCAGCTCCGGAGACCCCCGGCACATCTACACTATAAATAAAAATGTATTTCAAATGTATTTATTTATAGTCATTTATTTATTTATTTATTTAGATTTATTTATTTATTTTTTGGCGGCTGCTGTGTGTGAGTTTTTTTTTATTGTGGGTAGCGGGGGTGGGTGAAGGGGGTATTAGCCCCAACGGTGGCTGTTTAGGGCTTGCGGTGGGGTAGCGGGATGGCTTAACCCCTTCATGACCGTAGCGGTATTAACTGCAACGGCCGTGAAGGGGTTAAGTGCACCCGCAACCCCCCTGCAAGCCCTAAACTCACACCAAGGGCCAAATACCCCCTTCACCCACCCCCGCTACCCACAATAAAGCGGGCGCGGTGGGTTAACCCCTTCATTGCCTTAGCGGCTATACGCTATGGTAATGAAGCAGCATTTCTGTATTTTTAATAATATTGAACAGGAGCAGCGGGCCCCCTGAGCATTTATTTCTGGCTCAGGGAACCCCCTGCTCACTGTACAATATTATTAAAAATACAGAAATGCTGCTTCGTTACCATAGCACATAGCCGCTAAGATAAAGAACGAGTGTTTATTTATATATGTGTTTTATTTATACTGTACATGTGCAGAGGGTCTCCGGTGCAGAACCGCTGTGGTTTTAGGTCTGGGGACCCCCTGTCCCCGAGATACAGGCCCCTTTAGGGGGTGCCGGTATCCCTCTGCTCTGCTTGGTTTACAGGTCGCGGTCACGTGATCGGGCCCTTTAAATGCAGAGGGATACCGGCACCACATAAAGGGGTCTGTATCTCGGGGAGAAGGGGGTCCCCCGACATGAAACCAACGCGGTTCAGCTCCCGAGACCCCCTGCACATCTACACTATAAATAAAAATATATTTAAAATAAGTTTTAATGTGCCGCTGTTTGCGCTGAGAGAGAGCAGCGGATCTCTCTCTGCTGCAAACACATCTTGCCCCCCCCCGCCGGCCCATACTGTAGTATCATTTACTGTATGTACTGTACAGTATGTGCATATACAGTACTGTATACAGAACATGTAGAATAAATGCATAGTTTTATTTTTTCGGGTTTATTACACAGTATACTGTACGGCCGGAAAACATCAGCATACAGCACAATATTATCCATCAAAATCCCCCCATTAGCCGTTTTCTTTTCTGAGGAAAAACAAAATGAAAAGTTTTAATGTACAGTAATGGTCAGCCCCCTAAAGAAGTACCGAGCCAGCCCAACCAAAATAATACGGCAACAATACAGTACTCACCATACTATTTCCCATTCAGCTTGCGCCGGCGCCAGTCCACTGCCAGTACAGCTTTCTTCATCATCCACGTCGAAAGTTTGCAGCGGGACTAGCCCACCTGTAGTCAGCAGGTGAGGCGGGAAATCGCTTAGGTACATGCAAGCTTCATCAAAACTGGCCGCGAAATCCAACTCTGCCTCAGGATCAGGCTCGGGCTCAGGGTTTTCACTGACGGTGGGTCCGTTATCGGAAGCCGGTGCTGCTGCCGGTGCTGGTGCTGGTGCTGGTGCATTACTTGGCAGGGACTGTCGTTTCTTAGTTGGTTTTAACACGACCCTTCGCCTTTTGCCACCTCCATGATCATAGATACAGGAAAAACCCTGTGACACACACCAATACCCTCCAACAAATTGGGGCTCAATACGGTGAAAACAGGGGTCACTACATAACCTTTTCCTTATTGCACGCTTCCACAAATGAGGAGTTGGCGAAAATTTGTAAAAGTCATAGTTTTCGATAAAATACTGATAAATTTGAACAACTGTTGCTATCTTATCCTCTGTTGCATTAATCGCGGCTCATATCAAATAAGCATAACTTCTGTCAGGTTTTTGGAACACGGGCTGCACTTGAACACTCATGGCGGGTGGGTCTCTGGAGAATAGTGTAAGCGAAACTGGTCTTTGTCTTTATTTAATATGTAAAGCCTAAATTGATACATTTTTGCAACTCTTCCTTCAGTCTCAAGGCCAAGGCCAAGTTACAATGGCACACTGTGGTACAGTATCTTTTTTAAACGAAACACCTGCAAGCCCACACATTACTGATTCAGCGCTTTACAAGTCAGGAATTTATGCCATCTGGTGGACACACGAAGCATTGCAGCCTAGTTAATCCTGATCATTATCATTTAACACATCAGCCGCCCGTCAGCCAGGCATGAACCGTGGCTGGGAAGGCAAACGCAACGCAGCATGCCAGAGGTGAGCAGCGGCAGATTCCAGGTATCTGCCAGGTACAAACTGGTCATTTGCTCGAATAAAGTGTGTCGCAGCAGTATATATATATATATATATATATATATATATATATATATATACAGTCATGTGAAAAAGAAAGTACACCCTCTTTGAATTCCATGATTTTACATATCAGGACATAATAACAATCATCTGTTCCTTAGCAGGTCTAAAAATTAGGTAAATACAACCTCAGATGAACAACAACACATGACATATTACACCGTATCATGATTTATTTAACAAAAATAAAGCAAAAATGGAGAAGCTATGTGTGAAAAACTAAGTACACCCTTTGTCAGGGTCGCCTAGACCTCCTGCCTAGCCATAGTTCTTCTTTGTCCACTGGGTGTGCTGCTGCCTTCTGTGTGCTCTAGGGTTTCTCTGTCTGTCTTCTTGTTGCTCCTGTCTCTGTCCTTTATAGCTTCTGCTTCCTGGTTGGTTAATTTGCCTTTGTTTTGAGTCAGACTCCTATGCACATGCTTCTGTCTCTGATCCTGATCTGTTCCTGTACCAGTCCTGTATTTGATTCTGTTCATAGTAAGACCCTTGCTGGTAATCCGGGTTGTCCCTGTTTGTTCCCTGGTCTCAGTCCCTGCTCCTCGGTCTCAGTCCCTGCTCCCCGGTCTCAGTTCCAGCTCCCCTGTCCTGTTCCAGTCTCGTCATTGCCGACCTCTGCTTGTTACCTGACTACGCTATCTGCCGCCTGCCTTGGACCCCTGCTTGTTACCCGACTATGCTATCTGCCGCCTGCCTCGGACCTCTGATTGTGACCCCTACTACGCTCCTGCTGTTCTGGCCACCGAGATCCTACCCGCTACAGGAGTCTCCTGTGACAGAAAAACAAAGGCCACTTCTGGATCTCACCGGAACAGATTCTCTGCCTTCCTGCTTCAGCAGACCCACTCCGCTTGGAGGAAGATAAGTACTTTTTTTTGTTTTTTAGAAATCCCAGTTGGGATCCTGAAGGTTTTTTTGCTGCAAAGGTTTCTGCAGGGTTTTTTGTGCCACTTTCTCCCTGAGAAGAATTCCTTTTTACAAAAAAAACAAAACAAAACAAAAAAAACCTTTTCTGCAGTACCTGTTTTTGCCATTTTCAGACTTTCATTGCCTGGATAAGGATTGTCTCTGCATTTTTGGGTGGGCCACTGCAGATTTTCAGACTCGCATTTCTATTTAAGACGGTTACCTTGATTTACTGCTTTCCCTGGTTGGACCACTGCTGTTCACAGGGTTCCTATTTCAAAAGACAAGAGTGCTTCCATTATTTTGTTACTGCATGCTGTGATTTTTTCCTGCAATCTGTAGTTCTTCCTATGATTGGTTCTAAGGTTTCAGGTTTACCTGCAAGTTCCCCTGAAAGTTGTTTCTTTGAAACCTATGATATCCCTACGCCTGATATGTAAAGTTTCAGATTTAACTGCAGGTTTCTCTGTCTGATATTCCTATGTCTGATGTCAAAAGTTTCGGATCTAACTGCAAGTTTTTCTGTAGTAGTTTCCTGCTGTCTATGATATTTCTATGCCTGATTTCTAAAGTATCAGATTTAACTGTAGGTTTCTCTATTTGATATCCCTATGCCTGATGTCTATAGATTCATAACTGCAGGTTTTCTGTCTATATGATATCCCTACGCCTGATGTCTAAAATTTCAGATATAACTACAGGTTTCTCTGTCTATGTTTTTTCCTTGAATTTATGATACCTCTGTGACTTATGCTAAGGTCTCAACAGGTCAGCTCTCCTATCTTGTGTCTCTCTGTGTCTAATATTCTTGTTGTTCATTCTAATGCTTCTGCTTTAAAGACACATTTTCGCTTTACTGGTTTCTTGGGAAGTTTGGTTTCCCTACAGTATGTCCGAAGTTATGGCTCCCACTCTGAAAACAGTCTTGAGCAGTAAATGTGAACACAGTAAAACTGATTCTTCAGAACTTCTCAAAGCAAGGAAGAAGAAGAAAAATAAAGGAACCTTTAACCTCAGGAGAGTCTGCATTTGATGAAAGAGATATGCTGCAGCTTAATTAAACTCACAAACTTATCCCAAGAATAGTGGAAGAAAAGAAAGATGTATTAAATGAAGGAAAAGATGCCCTAACTAAGACACTTCAATCTGCACGGAAAGAGATTGATTGTCTTCATGGACGTTTAGATAAAGAGCAAGAAACCAGGGCTGCACTACAAAGCTGTCTATCCTCAGCAATTGCTATGTGTGTTCTCCAGGAGAAGAAAAAGATCAGTTGGAGAGGGACAGGGTGATCCTTTCAAGTAAACTGGAGAAGGCATACGCTGATTCTGTCCATGACCAGAGTTTAATGGATGAAGCTTACTCAGCGCTGGAGACCTCTCAGAAAGAAGTTCACAGGCTTAATACAGAGCTTAAAGTCTCCCAGGAGGAGATTTGCTACTTCAAAAAAAAGAGATGGAAGTCGTTTCGGGAGGAGAGATGCTACTTGAAAACAGAGATACGTTCTATAAGAGAGGACTTCGAAGGGTGGAAAAGTGAGTCTGAAACTACAAGACAAATGTACAAGACCCTCTCTGTCCAAGCCAGGGAAGGAGATAAAAGACGCCATGAATCAGAAGAGGACAAGAGACTATTGATAGAAGAAAAGTCAATGATACAATTAGCACTGGAAAAAGCAGAGGGTGACTGGGAAAAATAAAAATATCAGTTGGAGAATGACAGGGTGGTCTTGTCAAGTAAGCTGGAGAAGGCCTACGCTGATTCTGCCCAGTACCAAACTTTCATGGCTCAAGTTGACGCAGCGCTGGAAGCATCTCAGAAAGAGGTTCACAGGCTTACTACAGAGCTGGAAGCCTCTAAGGAGAAGAGTTGCCACTTCAACACAGAACTATGTTCATTGAGAGAAATTTTCGAAGGGTTAAATATCCGTTTTGAAACTGTAACCCAAGAGTGCAAGAATCTCTATGTCTAAGTCAATGAAGGAGATAAGAAACTCCATTAATTAGGAGAGGAGAAGAAACAGTTGTCCCGGGAAAAAATAGATGTGCAGACAGCACTGCAGGATGCAGAGAGAGTGCTGCAAGAAGAACGTGTCTCCCTGGAGCAGCGCACACAAGCCGAAAATATGCTACAGAGTCAGCTGCAAGAACTGCATACACATCTGCAGGAAACAAAAGAGAAAAGGGTGAATGCTGAGGAAAAGCAGTAAGTTCTGCGTGAAGAAAGTTTCCAGACTGCCTACAAAGTAAAAATGCTGCAAGAATATTTAAGTACCCAGTGTGTCCCCAAAGAACAGCATGAGGAGCTGAAGGCCACATTGAGCATAACCAGAGCCTCGCTGGAGGAGGAGCTTAGAGCCCAGGTAACCCTGTATGAGAGGGAGCACAAGGCGGTCCAGAGACTGAAGCTGGAGTTAGAGGAGCAGAGACACTGCTCCATCCCTAACAGCCAGTACACCCAAGAGAAAGAGACCTGGAAAAGGCAAGCTGCTGAGACCCTAGAAAAGGAATTTGCAGAGCTCCAAGACGTGATGAGGGATGCATGGAAGCAAGCTCAACATGATCACAGTGAAGAGATGAAAGTCCTGAGAAGAGAATTGCAGGATGCACTAAACCAGGGGTCTCTCACTGAGTGGAAATTGCAACAACACCTAAAACTGAAAGAAGCTGAACTGACAACTGCATTGAGTGGGAAAAGAAGTGCAGAAGGACAGTTTCAAGAGCTGAAAACTCAAATAGCTGGTCGTAATGAGAATTTAATTGATACCATTAAACGGCAGTCACAAAAGGAGACCACGAAGAGTGAACTTAATGTCCCCATTGACTTGTACGGAGAGTCTGATGCACCCGTTCCTGATGTCCATGCCCCTGTGATTGAGTTGAATGTACCCATTGGGAAGTTCCTGATTCCAAAACTAAAAGAGATATGTTGGTCACATAAAGAGACCATGGAAAGTGAACTATATGTCCCCACTGATGCATGTGAAGAGCATGATGTATCTGTTCCCGAGGCCACTGCTATGACGTTAGACGGATCCCTTGTGAAGTTCCTTGCTATACCTAATTTACCTGTTGCTGATTCCTACGTTCCTGCGAAATATGGAGTGTTTTCCGAAGGCCATCATGAGTCGGCTTTCCATCAGGGCACCCCTGCTAAACCTGGAGTGCCGTTAGGAGGATCTACTGGCTCCTCTGCTCTCGCTGTAAAGACAAGCGCACGTTCTTCCATTTATCTACAAGTAGCTGATGTGTCCTCTGCTGAGCCTGTGACCTACTCTGCAAAGTCAAGCTTACTGCTTACTGATTCTCTGGCTTTTGGGTTAATGCATCCTGACATTCAACTGTTCCGATAGAGAATTGAAATCCTCTGTCGGCTTTCTGATGGACTTTTTCAGTCTGTACCTGTGGAGTACCCTCTGCCCGCTGACAAACCACCAGAGGTGGGTCACCTTGAGTCCACTTTTCATCAAGGCCTCCGGGAAGAGCCTGGAGCATCGTCCGGAGAACGCTCTCGAGAGGGGGGAGTAATGTCAGGGTCGCCTAGACCTCCTGCCTAGCCATAGTTCTTCTTTGTCCACCGGGTGTGCTGCTGCCTTCTGTGTGCTCTATGGTTCCTCTGTCTGTCTTCTTGTTGCTTCTGTCTCTGTCCTTTATAGCTTCTGCTTCCTGGTTGGTTCATTTGCCTTTGTTTTGAGTCAGACTCCTATGCACATGCTTCTGTCTCTGATCCTGATCTGTTCCTGTACCAGTCTTGTATTTGATTCTGTTCATAGTAAGGCCCTTGCTGGTAATCTGGCTTGTCCCTGTTTTGTTCCCCGGTTTCAGTCCCTGCTCCCTGGTCTCAGTCCCTGCTCCCCTGTCCTGTTCCAGTCTCCTTGTTGCCGACCTCTGCTTGTTACCTGAGTAAGCTATCTGCCGCCTGCCTTGGACCCCTGCTTGTTACCCGACTACGCTATCTGCCGCCTGCCTCGGACCTCTGATTGTGAACCCTACTACGCTCCTGCTGTTCCGGCCACCGAGATCCTACCCGCTACAGGAGTCTCCCGTGACACCCTTACTGCTTCAATAGGAATTGAGTAGCAGACAGGTGCTGCTATTCAAATGCCCTTGATTAATTGATCATCAGCAAGTGTGACCACCTCTATAGAAGCCAAAGTTTTAGCAGTTTGTTGGTCTGGAGCATTCAGGTGTGTGTTAACACAATGCCAAGCAGGAAAGACATCAGCAATGATGTTAGAGAAGCAATTGTTGCTGCCCATCAATCTGGGAAGGGATATAAGGCCATTTCCAAACAATTTAAAGTCCATCATTCTCTGTTGAGAAAGATTATTCAAAAGTGGAAAACATTCAAGACAATTGCCAATCTTCCCAGCAAATTCACCCCAAGGTCAGACCGTGCATTGCTCAGATAAATTGCAAAAAAAAACAAGAGTTACATCACAGACTCCACAGGCCTCAGTTAGAATGTTAAAGTTCATGACAGTACAATTAGAAAAAGACTGAACAAGTATGGTTTGTTTTGAAGGGTTGCCAGGAGAAAGTCTCTTCTCTTTTAAAAGAACACGGCAGCATGGCTTAGGTTTGCAAAGTTGCATCTGAACAAACCGCAAGACGTCTGGAACAATGTCCTTTGGACAGACGAGACCAAAGTGGGGATGTTTGCCATAATGCACAGCGCCACGTTTGGTGAAAACCAAACACAGAATATCAGCACAAACACCTCATACCAACTGTCAAGCATGGTGGTGGAGGGGTGATGATTTGCGCTTGTTTTGCAGCCACAGGACCTAAGAACCTTGCAGTCATTGAGTCGACCCTGAACTCCTCTGTATACCAAAGTATTCTAGAGTCAAATGTGAGGCCATCTGTCCGACAGCTAAAGCTTGGCCGAAACTGGGTCGTGCAACAGGACAATGATCCCAAGCACACCAGCAAATCTACAACAGAATGGCTGAAAAAGATAAGAATCAAGGGGTTGCAATGGCCCAGTCAAAGTCCAGACCCCAACCCGATTGAAATGCTGTGGCTGGACGTTAAGAGAGCTGTGCATAAACAAATGCCCACAAACCTCAATGAACTGAAGCAACGTTGTAAAGAAGAGTGCGGCTAGAATTCCTCCACAATGATGTTAGTGAAGAAAAAAAGATTGATGCAACAGCCACTCCTGATGTATACTGAGACTCACCAGCAAAAGTAAAATAAAAACCTTTTTATTAAACTACATTAAACAGATACTATCACAAACAAAAAATGGGAAACCTCCTCCCACGTGTTTCGAGCAAAGCTGCTCTTTCTCAAGGAGTATGACGTCAGCAGAAGGAGGGTACTATTTAAACCACCCTTGAGCTAATTAATTGGTGTATAATACCTGCAATGATTTGATATATGTATGCATATAATTACATTGGACCAAGACATGTTATTTGCTGATGAAAAGGTATATGCATACCTATGGCAATCTATTGGACAGAGCAATCAATAGTATACATAGACAATTGCCTTAAAGTAAACCTGTATCCATTAGTTTCCAGCAAAAATTACATTTGTCCCCACATAGAGAAATGCTTCATGTTAACTAAAAATCTATCAATTAATTTCTTCTTAGGACATGTGTTTGTCCATAGACACAATTGCATCAAGGCAATCAGGTTAAAACGTAGGACACATGATACAACCATATATTCTGATTGACACACCCTATGTAGGCATGCAAATCTGTTACCGGAAACTTAAGGTTGAATCACTACACTTATAAAACCAGAGTACTGGATACATATGCAGTCCATTTAGATTGATCGCAATGAATATACAGATACTGCACCGACACACTTTATTCGAGCAAATACCCAGTATGTACCTGGCAGATACCTGGAATGCACCGCTCCTCACCTCTGACAAGCCCCGTTGCGTTTGCCTTCCCAGCCTGGGTTCATGCCTGGCTGACGGGCGGCTGATCTGTTAAATGATAATGATTAGGATTTAATAGGCTGCAATGCTTCGCGTGTCTACCAGATGGCATAAATTCATGAATTGTAATGCAGTATATATATATATACTGTGCAGTATTGCAGCCAGCGGGAATAAAATGCTTCAATCCCTGCTTGGAAAATACCTCAATGCACTCGGGCAGAAAACAGTCACAAACCTCAATACACCCGGGTATACCCGAATTCGTGGGACTAGCCGAACTCGAATAAAGTGTGTCGCCAGTGTATGTATCTTGTACCACATATTGCAAGACACTTTTGCTCAAAAGTACATGATTAATTGAAAGCGACTTGATTGCTAACCTTAGATGTTAAATAGAATATTATTGCAAAAAACCTATTTGATATCTTAAAAATCTATAGGGAACTAAACATGAATGATGTGAAGATGGGATAGGAATGGGGAGGAAAGGGAGAGGGAAGATGAGGAGGGAGGGGAGAGGGAAGATGAGGAGGGAGGGGAGAGGGAAGAAAGGGGGGGAAAGAGGGGATGATGTGAGGATTCGCCATCCTGGCGGTCACAAACCGTCTCCTCACCCCAACAAGCCTTCCGTGATGGACCTTGCATGGCCTGATCCCCCATCCGGGTATTAACAAGGGTTAATACTCCGCTGGATATATTGTCCTTGAGGGACCTTTGTGGAGGTGAAAATTGGGACTACTTGCCAGCGGAGTATTAACCCTTGTCCTGTATGCAGGTCACGTGCTCTCAGGGGTGTCGTATGTGACAGCATGGATCAAAACACAAACAATAACAAACGCTACATCTATATAATATTATTATTATTAATATGTTAGTGGACTCATTCAAACAAATGTATACATGAACTGTAAGAGAATAACCTCTTCTGGGCAGTATCATAAATAATTTTACTATATATAATTATCTCCCAAGTGTTCATATATCCAATTGCATTTATGACCTAATAACATTGTTGAGTTATGGAAATAAGTAACCTTTGCCTACTGCAGTACAAGCTTGTACTGGACAAATGAACTCTATCATGCTCAGTGTCACTTTCTGTGCGGGTAAAAAACATACATCAATTTCTATGGTATGATGAAGGGAAATCCAAACATGGAGAAAAAAGCGGAGCACAGCGTTCCAAGAAACTGGGGCTAAGCAGATCAAATGTTAAAAAATGACTTTTATTAAGAGGGTGACAACATGGAGGTAGGTAAGTACTCTGACGTATTTTGCGCTACTACAGCGCTTTGTCAAAAAGTGTCTTGTCGTTAGTCTGAATAGTACTATTTAAATGATTTTTCTGAAACCGGAAATTACATAACGTGCATTGCGTGGTTTCTATGGTACAACGGAAGTGAACCCGGCAATCGACGCTCGGTCTACAGTCTGCAGCAGCTCCCTCTGGATGGAGAGTCAATCAAATGAGTCAATATTAAAAACGGCAGTGACCATAAAGCATTCAAAAATGAATAGCTATATAAATCATAATAAAAACAACAAAAAAACCTGCCAATGGAATCACAATATGAGTTTTTATATATATATATATATATATATATATATATATATATATATATATATATATATATATATAAAAAGAAAAAGTATAAGGTGCGCAAAACTGATTTAAAATAGTGTTGCAATGATGTCTATGAGTGCTGCCACAATGTAATTAGTGTACACCACCCCAAAGAAAATACAAAGTACAAAAAAACCCAAAAGGCGCAAATCAGAGACACAGGTGCATGCAACACCTGAAGGATAAATACGTGAAAAAGTCCTATTTTCGAATTCCACAACGAGATGTACCTATAAATGAAAAAGATACCAATATGGTGAAGTCGTTTATGAATAAAATTATTGCGCAAGCAACAGAGGCTACTTACTGCTGCGGACAGCTTTATTCTCACGTTTACCCGGTCCGTACTGGGGCTTTTTTCGGCTGGCGCCGAACTTGACCGCGCGCCAGCCGCATCTTCCCTTCCTCCGCGTGACCCCCTGGCTCCTCCGCCTCTGCTTCTCCCGATCCCCAACGCGTATCTGGGCCGTACCTCAACGCGTCACTGGGCCGTACCCCGCCTTCAATCTCCATCGCCTCCATCTCGGGATGCCGGCGGCTACGGGATGCCCTGGCACGCGTGACCGGCGCGTGACCAGCTCACCAGTGACGCACGGGAAAAAAACAAAACAGTCGCGTCTGCACGCGGTTTTAAATTACCCGCGGTGGCGGCCGCATTAGACTAAAGCGGGCCGCCACTGTACAATGTAGCAGAAATAACAGGCATATCAGTAAAATGCTTTCAGATCCCTGCATCAAAGGGGCTGATAATCTCAGGAACCGCTCACTTAGACTGTGTGCTCGGACGCGGAAGCTTCATTGCTCAGCTGTTGCTCGGGTCCTTCGATGGTGACGTCACTCCCCTAAACGGGGATACCGCTGGCTCAGTTCACTCGGTGAGATTAGCCACAGGGCTCAATTCCGAGATTGATATAACAGTCCCAATAGCCTTTAAATAAGGCTTTGCAGCAAATAGAAAGACCGTTAAAAGTCCTGAATATAACAGAAAATATTTTAAAACCAGAGACAGAACATAAAACACAGACAAAGCTCAGTTTTTAGCACATCCAATGAGACTCATACACGGTACAGTGCCTAAATATATATGTATAAATATCTAATAAGTAAAATGGTCTTTTAGTTTGACATTTTTGGCCAAAATTGTTGTAAGCCCCTGAGCCAACGCCACGGCTGACCACATATCAGGGGTCCCTAACGCTAATATAAATTCTTAATAACCTGTGTAATAACAGGAAGAATGATTTATAGTAAATCTGTCAATATTAGTTGCAAAGTTCTAAGTCTGACTGAAACTTTTATTAACCTGTACATTACCAGGAAATAGGAGCTTGTTAGGTGTCCAGTATGTTTTACAATTCTTGTCCAGCTAGTCATGGCTGATTGGAGGGTGGAAACCTCCTTCCTAATTTAAACTCACCCCCTCCCACATTTAAATGGTTATGGGCTCACTCCATAGCATCTTCCACTCAGGGGAACTTGCCTGCTTGCAGTTTGGCTGTGACATCTCTAATACAGAGTGCTTTTCCTGGTAATGTACAGGTTAATAAAAGCTTCAGTCAGACTTAGAACTTTGCAACTAATATTGACAGATTTACTATAAATCATTCTTCCTGTTATTACACTGGCGACACAGTTTATTACACTGCGGCCAGATCCGCAAGCCGGGAGATTTCCCGGCTTGCTAGTGGCCGCCCCTCGGCGTGCCGCGCGTCATAGACGCGCGGTCACGCGTCTTCGGGAGCGTGCGCCCCCTGCACGCGCGTCCAGGGGCTCCCCGAGGGAGCCCTGGTGTCCCGCGATCGCGGGACAGCGGCAGGGGGTTCCGGGGGACCCGGCGGACCCGGCAGCGGTAGGGAGAGCGCCCCGATCGGAGGGCGCTCTACCGCTGCTTCGGCGCGCGCCCGTCACTCTCGGGCGCGCGCCAGGCTACTGCTGCGGCACAGAACGGGCAAATGCTCGAATAAACTGTGCCGCAGCAGTACACAGGTTATTAAGAATTTATATTAGCGTTAGGGACCCCTGATATGTGGTCTGCCGTGGCGTTGGCTCAGGGGCTTACAACAATTTTGGCCAAAAATGTCAAACTAAAAGACCATTTTACTTATTAGATATTTATACATATATATTTAGGCACTGTACCGTGTATGAGTCTCACTGGATGTGCTAAAAACTGAGCTTTGTCTGTGTTTTATGTTCTGTCTCTGGTTTTAAAATATATATTGCCATGCTCAGTAGCACTCCTCTGTGACACTCATATGCTTATATATATGTTGTGGTCATTTTGGGGGTTCAATAGGAGCTTGTTAGGTGTCCAGTATGTTTTACAATTCTTGTCCAGCTAGTCATGGCTGATTGGAGGGTGGCAACCTCCTTCCTAATTTAAGCTCACCCCCTCCCACATTTAAATGGTTATGGGCTCACTCCATAGCATCTTCCACTCAGGGGAACTTGCCTGCTTGCAGTTTGGCTGTGACATCTCTAATACAGAGTGCTTTTCCTGGTAATGTACAGGTTAATAAAAGCTTCAGTCAGACTTAGAACTTTGCAACTAATATTGACAGATTTATTATAAATCATTCTTCCTGTTATTACACAGGTTATTAAGAATTTATATTAGCGTTAGGGACCCCTGATATGTGGTCTGCCGTGGCGTTGGCTCAGGGGCTTACAACAATTTTGGCCAAAAATGTCAAACTAAAAGACCATTTTACTTATTAGATATTTATACATATATATTTAGGCACTGTACCGTGTATGAGTCTCACTGGATGTGCTAAAAACTGAGCTTTGTCTGTGTTTTATGTTCTGTCTCTGGTTTTAAAATATATATTGCCATGCTCAGTAGCACTCCTCTGTGACACTCATATGCTTATATATATGTTGTGGTCATTTTGGGGGTTCAATAGGAGCTTGTTAGGTGTCCAGTATGTTTTACAATTCTTGTCCAGCTAGTCATGGCTGATTGGAGGGTGGCAACCTCCTTCCTAATTTAAGCTCACCCCCTCCCACATTTAAATGGTTATGGGCTCACTCCATAGCATCTTCCACTCAGGGGAACTTGCCTGCTTGCAGTTTGGCTGTGACATCTCTAATACAGAGTGCTTTTCCTGGTAATGTACAGGTTAATAAAAGCTTCAGTCAGACTTAGAACTTTGCAACTAATATTGACAGATTTACTATAAATCATTCTTCCTGTTATTACACAGGTTATTAAGAATTTATATTAGCGTTAGGGACCCCTGATATGTGGTCTGCCGTGGCGTTGGCTCAGGGGCTTACAACAATTTTGGCCAAAAATGTCAAACTAAAAGACCATTTTACTTATTAGATATTTATACATATATATTTAGGCACTGTACCGTGTATGAGTCTCACTGGATGTGCTAAAAACTGAGCTTTGTCTGTGTTTTATGTTCTGTCTCTGGTTTTAAAATATATATTGCCATGCTCAGTAGCACTCCTCTGTGACACTCATATGCTTATATATATGTTGTGGTCATTTTGGGGGTTCAATAGGAGCTTGTTAGGTGTCCAGTATATAACAGAAAATAGGTAGATCGACTGAGAGACCCTCACCCTACTAGTTTCGCCGGAGTTTAGACTTCTTCTGGGGCACGACTCAGACATCACCTGAACATCATAAATAGTAGATTGCAAGGTCCTGATAGGCTAAGCAAATTAGAACTAGTCTCTCTACTAAGATAATCAGGTGCTACGCCAACTAAAATAGAAAATAAAACAGTAAAGAACCTGGTATTTATATAAAATATACAAATATTATATACAAATTATATAAAAATGATCTAATACAATTGAACATATATATAAATTCAAAAGACAAGAAATGGAACTGAAAGACTAAATTTTATACATCAAATATTATAAAAAATAGTTAGAATTAAATGTAAGTGGAAAAGGCCAAACCTTGCTAGTAGCTGGAAATTTCTAAATTATATTAAATAAGGAAGGCACCTAAATTAACATCCACATTGAGACCTAGTGGAACAAGAGTTTTCAATGTATGTATCCACCTGGTCTCAAGTTTAGATATTGCATTGCCTCCTTCCCAGTTATATACTGCTGTGGCCGAGTTTATTCGAGCATTTGCCCGTTCTCGGCCGCAGCAGTAACCTGGCGCGTGCCGGAGGGTGCCGGGCGCGCGCCGAAGCAGCGGAAGAGCGCCCTCCGATCGGGGCGCTCTCCCTCCCGCTGCCGGGTCCGCCGAGTCCCCCGGAACCCCCTGCCGCCGTCCCCCACATCGCGGGACACCAGGGCTCCCTGGATGCGCGTGCAGGGGGCGCTGGCACCCGATGATGCGTGACCGCGCATCGGTGATGCGCGGCACGCTGAGGGAGTGCGGCTCGCAAGCCGGGACATTTCCCGGCTTGCGGAATGAGCCGCACTAGGATAAAGTGTGTCGGTAGTGTAGCAGTTTGTTTATTCCAATACAAATAATTCCTGCAGGATCTTTGTGCTTGGACAAAATGCTTGGACAAATTATGTTGCATAAATTCTTTTTGTATATTAGTAATATGCTCGGCAAAACGTAATTTTAATTTTCTTGTGGTTCTACCCACATACTGTTTTTTGCATGGGCATTGGATTAGATAACCCAGACATATGAAGTGAATGCTGCACACCTTGAAAAGTATATCAATGATACAATTACCCGTGCTCCCGTGCTTGAACGAAAGCCTGTTGTCAGTCCTAGATCAGTAGTGGAAGGAACACAGGGCACAACGAATTTGGAAATCTGAACTCAATTATTGAGCCATGTGAGGAATCCACTCCTGGCGTTTCTCGTAGCCTGCAGGGTGCTGTTGTTACTAAATTCCCTCTTTGCAATCAACAGCAGCTGCAACCTAGCCTTGTACTCAGTCATTGGAGCAGTGCCCTCACATCCTTCTCCTGGGATTGGCCCTCTGGCCTTTAAATACTGCATTCCCACAATCCCTCTCTGCCGAGCATAAATCCTTCTTGGATGTTATCTGTGTTGTGCAACAAGCCTCCTGGCTTGTTATCGCTCATTACTAATCTCTGTTGTTTATTGTTCCAGTTCGTTGTACTCGTTCCTGTTTCCTCGTAGCCTGAAGCTACTTCACTGAGGTCTGTGTTCCTCTCTTCTCTGAGAGCCTGGACCCTGCTACCTGCGAGCCTGGACCCTACAACTTGCTGCATACTCCTCTTGCAGAGGTTGCTGTTTTGAACCCGTGGCCTGCTGCTCTTTCTCCTTTCGCAGAGGCCAGCTTAAACTTCCTTGCTGAAGCACCCCGGAGACCTGCTGTGTGCTATCTCCCTGGAGCCGCAACCTACTGCTTCTACCCTTAGCAGAGGCTGCTGTTTAGACCCTGTGGCCTGCTGCTCTTTCTCCCTTCGCAGAGGCCAGCTTGAACTCCTGCGCTGAAGCATTGGTTTTCCAGTGCTGCTTGGTGGTGTGCCCTCTCCGGTCAGCCTTCTCTCTGCTGAACTCTGGTCAGCCTTCTCCACGCTGAGACCAGTACCATGGGCCGTGGACGCCACTCGCGCAGACCCCGCTCCCGCCCCGCAGCTACTATGCTGAAGCAGGAGGACATGCTTGATTTCCTGTTGCCGATTCCTTGCTACGACTACGACTACCCAGATGTCTTCTATCCCGACTCTGGTTCGGCCATCGACTGTCCTGTCTTCTCCTTCCCCGACTTTGGCTCATCCAACGACTACGCTGACCTCTCCAGTCCTGAACCCAGCCTGTTTGATTATGAACTTCACACTCCGGACCAGTCTGTGCGGTCTAAGGTCGGTGATTTCATAACCCAACCTCAGCCCCGCGGTTCGGCCCCGGTTTGTGGCGAGCACAGTCGTAACAAGCCAACACTGAGTTTAGATTTCCAAATCCGTTGTGCCCTGTGTTCCTTCCACCATTGGATTAGATAAACCATATTAATGGAATCACAACTGATGAGGTGCTCAATCCTATAGCTACTTCCCGTATGTGTAGAAATTACATTTTTTATCTGTTTGGAACCATGAGGTTCCAATTTACACATCTTGCATTTCAGATACTTATAGAAACCTTTAGTGTCTAAAAATGTGTTATTATACACTTCTTTTTTGTAAGATGGTTTTAAACAACTGGGAGCCAAGTTCTTTTTTAAAGAATCAGACTTTTTAAATACTATTTGCAGTTTTTTGTGGAAGATAAGGTTGTAATATGGGGTCCTTTTGGACTAGGTGCCAATGTTTGCAAACTACTTTTTAAATTTCTGCAGCTAAAGGATTATAAGTGATGATAAATGGCATATTAATGATATCACTAGAACTTTGTGTATTTAGATTAATATTACAATTATATTTTAACAGATCATTCCTATCTACCTTATTAATATTAGTATAAGCTAAGAGAGTAAAGTCCTGATATTTTTTAGATTTAAATTTGGACAACATTACTTGGTCTTGTTGTTCATAGATATGATTCTCTGAACAATTGCGCTTAACTCTCAATTCCCTTTGGGGGATATTGGTTAGCCATGGTTTATGATGATATCTATCAGCTTCTATATAATTCAGACAACTGACAGGTTTATGATAAGTTTTTGTGTGGATTTTACCTTCTTTTATGTAGATTAACAGGTCAAGAAACTCCAGACTCACTTGACTAAAATTATGTGTGAAAGTGAGATTATATGAGTTATGATTTAAATAATAAAAAAAAAACAATCTTTATTTGGCACAGTGATCACGAGAGTTTATTGTTTTTTTTTTATTATTTAAATCATAACTCATCATAATCAGCATAAACCATGGCTAATATCAATAATGATATTTTTAGTTATTAGTTATTGTCCTCAATATTGTAATCTCTATTGATAAATCAGGAGCTGAAAATGACAAAAAAAGTCTAACAAATAACCATAAATTGTCTTAATCTCTTTTTATAAAACTGTAACACTGATGAATAGACAGATATATTGAAGCGTACCTAAAACACATATATTGGTTAAATAACTAACAATCAATAGAAGCGTGAGTTATCAAATATTATGAAAAAAATATACCAGAATTACGATAGCGGCTATGATCAATAAAGACCACCACCTTATTGTGATAATAGTAGTTGATCTATATTATACATTATAGGCTAAAGCAGTAAAATTCCGGGCATTATTGAAAACCCTGCTCTCTGATTGGTTAAAATTCCGGGCATTATCCAATCAGTAATGCCCGGAATTTTAGCTACATAGTTACATAGTTACATAGTAGATGAGGTTGAAAAAAGACTTCCGTCCATCAAGTTCAACCTATGCTAAATTTAGACAACAGATACGTTATTCTATATCTATACTTATTGATCCAGAGGAAGGCAAACAAAAAAAACCATTAAGGGGAAAAATTAATTCCTTCCTGACTCCAATAATTGGCAATCGGATTAATCCCTGGATCAACATCCTTCCCATGTATACTTATTTGGTATATCCCTGTATACCTTTCCCATCTAAAAAAATGTCCAACCTTTTTTTGAACAAATCTATTGTATCTGCCATCACAGTCTCCATGGGTAATGAATTCCACATTTTAATTGCCCTTACTGTAAAGAACCCTTTCCTTTGTTGCTGGTGAAATTTCCTTTCCTCCAAACTTAAGGGATGACCCCGAGTCCTTTGTACTGCCCGTGGGATGAATAGTTCTTTTGAAAGCTCCTTGTATTGTCCCTGAATATATTTGTATATAGTTATCATATCCCCTCTTAGACGCCTCTTTTCTAATGTAAATCAATCTAATTTAGCTAGCCTCTCCTCATAAGTTAGAATGTCCATCCCTTTATTAATTTGATGGCTCTTCTCTGCACTCTCTCTAGTTCCATAATGTCTTTTCTTAGGATTGGTGCCCAAAATTGTACTCCATATTCAAGGTGTGGTCTTACTAATGCTTTGTAAAGGGGCATAATTATGTTTACTTCCCTTCCATCCATTGCCCGTTTGATGCAAGATAAGATCTTGTTTGCCTTTGTAGCTACTGCATGACATTGGGCACTATTGCTAAGCCTGCTGTCTACAAGCACTCCTAAATCCTTCTCCATCAAGGATTCCCCCAATATATCTTCATTTAATTTGTAAGTCGCCTGTTTATTCTTGTATCCCAAATGCATAACCTTACATTTATCTGTATTAAACCTCATCTGCCATTTACCTGTCCACGTTTCCAGTCTCTCCAAGTCCTTCTGAAGAGAAATTAAAACCTGCTCTGATTCTATTACCTTACACAATTTAGTATCATCATCAAAGATGGAGACTTTGCTCTCGATCCCAACCTCAAGGTCAATAATAAACAAGTTAAAAAGCAGTGGTCCCAGTACCGATCCCTGAAAAAGTTCCATTTATGACAACCCTCTGTTGTCTGTCCTTTAACCAGTTTTCAATCCAGGTGCATATATTTTTACTGAGTCCAACTTTCTTTATTTTGTACACCAACCTCTGCAAAATCTAAGTAGACCACATCAACTGCATTACCCTGGTCTAAATTCCTACTTACCTCCTCAAAGAAACAAATAAGGTTAGTTTGGCAAGATCTATCCTTCATAAATCCATGCTGACTATTACTACTAATTTTGTTTTTCATTAGGTATTCCTGAATATTATCCCGTATTCAACCTTCAAGTAGTTTCCCTACTATTGAAGTCAGGCTTTCAGGTCTGTAAATTCCCGGTTGTGATCTAGCTCCCTTTTAAATATAGGCACCACATCTGCTTTACGCCAATCTTGTGGTACTGAGCCTGTGGAAATGGAGTCCTTGAATATTAAATATAATGGTTTTGCTATTACTGAGCTTAACTCCTTGAGAACTCTTGGATGTATGTAATTAGGGCCAGGTGCCTTATTAACTTTAATTTTTTCAAGTCGCTTATGAACTTCTTCCTCAGTTAACCAATTGTTCATTAATATGGAGGTTGTGGCTTCCTTCTGCGGCACTACTATTGCCCTTGATTCTTCCCTGGTAAACACAGAGGCAAAGAATTTGTTTAATACCTCAGTTTTTTCCTTATCTCCAATAATCTGCATACCCATCTCACACTGAAAGGGTCCTATATTTTCTTTTCTCATTTTTTTGTTATTAAGGTACTTAAAGATTTTTTTAGGGTTTACCTTACTTTCTATTGCAATCCTTTTTTCATTATCCATTTTTGCTAATTTGATTGCCCTTTTGCAATTTTTGTTACATTCCTTATAATTCTGATACGATTTCTCTGTCCCTTCTGACTTAAAGAATCTAAACGCCTTTCTCTTCTTGTCCATTTCCTCCCCTACCTGTTTATTTAGCCACATTGGTTTTGACTTATTTCTTTTATACTTATTACCCAAGGGTATACACTGATAAGTGTGCTTTTCTAACAATGGTTTAAAGACTGCCCATTTATCATCTACATTTTTCCCTGCAAAAACATCATCCCATTTTATTACTACTAGATTAGACCTCAGTTTATTAAAATCTGCCTTTCCAAAGTTGAAGGTCTTTGTTGAACCCATGTAATCTGTTTTTTGATAATTTATTTCAAACGAGACCATGTTATGATCACTGTTACCCAAATGTTCCAGGACTTGAATATTTGTTATAACTTCTACATTGTTTGATATGACCAAATCCAGAACTGCCCCTCTCCTGGTTGGTTCCTCAATAATTTGGGTCATATAATTGTCTTTAAGCACCCCCAAAATCCTGTTCCCTTTTGTTGTAACGCTAATCTCATTGTCCCAGTCTATGTCTGGATAATTAAAATCCCCAATTATGCAAACATGACCCTGTTTTGATGCCTTCTCCATTTGCAAAAGTATTTTAGCTTCCTCAATCTCACAGATATTTGGTGGTTTATAGCATATTCCCACAAACATTTTCTTTATACTTTTATCTCCACTGCTAATTTCTATCCACAAAGTCTCTACATTTTCATCATTCCCTTCATAGACATCATCCCTTATAATAGGTTTTAGAACTGGTTTAACAAATAAACATACTCCACCTCCCCTTCTATTTGTTCGATCCTTCCAAAAAAGAGAATAACCCTCTAAATTAACTGTCCAGTCATGAGTTTCATCCCACCATGTTTCAGTAATGCCGATGATATCATACTGCTCCCTTGCAGCTATTAATTCAAGCTCCCCCGTTTTATCTGTCAGGCTTCTTGCATTAGCAAGCATGCATTTCAGTTTTTTTTCAGCCTGTACTATTATCTTATCTGCTCCTTCCTTTCTGCACCCACTTTGTTTAGTCTTTAGAAGTTTTCTAGTATTATCTGTATTTACTATGGGTGTCTCACTGATTGTCAAATTTGCACTTGCCCCCATTCTACCTCCATACCACCTTGTATCCTCATCTATTCCATTTAGTTAATTATCTGTTTCATTCCCCTCCCCCTTCCATCCTAGTTTAAAATCTCCTCCAACCTTTTTAGCATTCTCCCCCCTAGCACAGAAGATCCCTCTTCATTGAGGTGCAACCCGTCCCTACAATATAGATGGCACCTCTCAGAAAAGGAGTCCCAGTGCTCTAAAAACCCAAACCCCTACTTCCTGCACCACTTTCTTAGCCATGCATTAACCTCCCTGATCTCTGACTGTCTCCCTGCGGTAGCACATGGCACTGGTAGTATTTCAGAAAATACTACCTTGGAGGTCCTTGCCTTAAGCTTTTGGCCTAGATCCCTGTAATCATTTTTTAGGACCCTCCATCTTTCTCTAACTTTGTCATTGGGTCCAAAGTGTACCAAGACCGCCGGGTCAATACCAGCTCCCCCCCCCCCCCAACAATCTGTCTACCCGATCCGCAATGTGCCGAACCCACATTTCAATGTTTTTATTTCCTGCCAATCAGCTTTCAGAACAGCTGAGACAGGGCAGGGGATTGGTCATAATGAAGTAACAGCTCTGAGACAGGGCAGGGGATTGGTCAGGAAGTATCAGCCCCGGATTGACTCCTCCCCCTCCCGAAC
>NC_134483.1:263108199-263230699 GCF_040206685.1 Ascaphus truei
TCTGATTTAAATACACTTGGGGACAAGTAATGGCCAATGGTGCGAAAAACAAACCTGGGATTTCTTGTAGGGAATTTCCTTAAATCTTTATCCAATCTTAATATTTCCCAGTGCTTTTCAACAATTGTACAAATTTGATTAGCGTGTTTACTAAAGTTCGTAATAAACAGTGGAGTTGTATCTTTTTGATTATTAGCATCTTGTTGTTTCCTTTGAGTGTTTTTGGTAGCGCATAACAAGTCTGATCAATTAGTATTAAATGCTTTTTCGAAAGCTTGTTGAATAACCTGGTCACTGTAGCCCCTAGCTTTAAATCTCTGACTCAGCTCCTTAGACTGTTTGAGAAAAATGCCGTTATCTGAGCATATTCTCCTCAGCCTTAAAAATTGTCCTTTAGGTATACCACTTAACAGGGGCATAGGATGACCACTGTTGGCCATGAGAAACGAATTGCGGGTGTTGGACTTATGGAAAAGATCCGTTTGATTATGACAGCCCATGTCTATGTATAGAGAAAGATCTAAATAACTTATATGGTGTTTGTGATAAGAATATTTGAAGTGTAAGTTATACACATTACAATTAAGATTAGTGAAAAATGTTAATTGTGATTGTGTATTTTCCTGCCAGATGAGAAGCAGATCATCGATATAACAACGATAAAAGATAATATTTTACGATAAGGATTAGTGTCACCAAAAATGTGAATAGATTCCCAGAAACCCCAAAAATTTGCAAAGGAAGATGCAAATGAGGTGCCTATTTCAGTCCCCCATGTTTGTAAATAAAACTGTTTATCAAATAAGAAATAATTATGTTGTAATAAGAATAATATGCAATCTAATAAAAATGTGCATTGTGCTGTGGAAAGATCTGATGAATTTAGAATATGTGAAATTGCCTTAATACCCAATTGGTGATCGATAAGAGTATATAATCATGTGACATCTAACGTTACCCATGTGTATGTGCTTGTCAGGATCGGGCCTGGGCCCGCCCCCATGACTTACCTCACAACGTCATGAGTGACGTCAGCCACAACCTGCCCGCAGGCGGCGCGCTGCTAGGAATGGAAACACCGAAAGGACCATCTCCAGGCTCCATTCCCGTGATGACAGGGGCAACGTACAGCGCAGTCTAGATACACAGACACCGCGCGGACACTGGCAAGCAAGGGGTTAATTCACTCAGCTATTCCACAGCGGGTACTCACTCTGCCCCTGCCTATCAGTACACAGTATACCTGTGATTACTTATTGCTCACAGCTCCCTGCTGCTTCTCCATTGGCTGCTTTTTCCTTATAGGCTCAGCACAGTCCACTTGCCAACTGGCTGAGCATAAACTCTGTTCTAGTGAATTGTGCTTATCTCTAGCTTCTTTTGGCCCTGTCTTTGTCTTGTTTACTTCTTGTATTTTTGACCTCAGCTTGCACCCATACTACTTTCTTCTCTGACCCCTGGACCATGGCTACGGACATGACGATTCTACATTCTATACCCCTGGACCCCGGCACCGCACAACGATAATCCGATATCTCCAATCCTAGACCACGGCAAGTACCTCGACCAATCTGACTTCTCCTACCCTGACCCAGCTACACGACTACCAATCTGCACTCTGGGCGTGGCTGCTCGGTTGTAGGCCGGTGGCTACTGATATCCCCACCTCAGCCTTACGGTCCCGCCTTGTTTGTGGTGAACACACGTTACAGTGCTAGACCAAGTGAGAAGTTGAGTGGCAGAAAGCAAATCATAGGAAACCCTAAAATATGAGAGAAGGGATTTAACCAGTGGTTGTAGGTAATAATCCACATACCTATGTGATGGTGAAAGGGTATCCAGGTTCACTAATAAAGGTTAAGCCCACTTGGTTACCCCTGCCCCATGTTTTGAAGTCCTAGAGTGTCAGCTCTTGGACCTAGATGTCGGAGATACATTTCTGTGACTGTGTGCAAATGATGTGACATTAAAGATTTTAATGTTTTTTGCCTTTCTCGGGGTGCTGGGACCAGGAGATTTCTAGGCTGTAAGTTTCAGGGTGGGTTTTGCTAGAGAAAGTCTTTACAGAATGTGGCTATGTATCGGGGTAAATTTACAGGATATCCCAACGATGTATCCGGGAATCAAGTGAGATTCTCAGATATATCAAGGCACATTGCTCCAGGCAAACTCCTACCCAGAAAACGTTCTTGTGACTCATCGCCAGTATTCATGTGCAGCATGATACAGACAAGGTAAATGGGGCATAAGGGGTTCATGTATACCTGCAACATACAGGAGGTCCCTAGTATAAAGGGGGATGCCCAAGTACATGACCAGGTACCCTGAACCTAGTAAAGGGGGTCAGGGGATGCTCCAGGTATATGATGAAGCTGCGAGTGTTTTTTTGTGTGTAAAAGTTTTAAAGTCATTTCTAGAATGTGGCAAGGATGAGTCTAGTAAGTGTAGACCGTATATCCCCTTATTCGATCCCTCACACCAGAACGGAACTTACATATTTTTATCCCACAAGATATAGGGAACGGTATATTTTATTAAAGAGTTATGTTTAATACGTATACAGATGGAAAAGGCAGTGCACTGCCAAAAAGCAGGAGGAGGCTCACTGAGGCATAAAAACAATTTAATGAAATAAAGGGATCAGACAAGTCCCCCACAGCAGCAGCAGGTAACACACCTACGCATTTCGGGACGTGTGCCCTTTGTCAAGGTGTAACATACTCCAAAAATAAGCAGGTGTATAAATACAAGCGCCGTTCGCGCTAACGAGTGTGCATCCTAGAACCCAGGAGGATGTGAAAAGGCAACATATCTGATTCTCGTGCATATACTGGATTCTCATGTATTTAATGGAAAGATTTACATACATTAATTTTTTTTTTCAGTAATTACATTAAATCAAGTTAAAAATAATAATAACAGCATGTTTTTGTATAGCGCTGCTAGTTATACGTAGCGCTTTACAGAGACATTTTGCAGGCACAGGTCCCTGCCCCGTGGAGCTTACAATGAATGTTTTTTTTTATGTGTTCCTGAGGCACAGGGAGATAAAGTGACTTGCCCAAGGTCACAAGGAGCCAACATTGGGAACTGAACCAGGCTCCCCTGCTTCAAACTCTCAGTGCCAGTCAGTGTCTTTACTCACTGAGCCACTCCCTCTCCCTAGGGAGTTAAAATTTGTTTTGCATAAAACAATACTTGTACTTGGTAAGAAGATCTAAATGCATAAGTTTAAGAATACTGTGTAACAGCAACTGATAGATGATTATAGAGAAAGATCTACATAAACCTAAGGCTACGTCTATACTCAGGCAGACGGAGCGGAACGGAGGGGAGGCGCACACACGCTGCAATACTCTTGCTAAAGCCTGAGCTTTTTCATGGCTTTGCAGGGTATGCAGGGGGTGTGATTTGGGGGCGTGGCAATGAAAATTTGGAGGCGTGTCAATGACATTCCGACGGGGACGTCACTTTCCTACCTCACATCCCGATGCCATTGCGCAAAAAATCACTTGTCTCTGTCTTCTTGAATTTCGCGCCGTTGAGAGCTCCGTCTGATGTGCGCGCTGGCGCCATCTATAGGCATCCTCAAAAAGGACAATAGATGTGATCGCGCAGCGTGGGTGCGCCTCCACTCCGTTCCGCTCCGTCTGAGTAAGTACAGACGCAGCCTTAGAAACAAAAGATTAATTAAGATATCAATACATGAGTATTCCAAAATATCCAAAATAGTTGAAATATCAGAATTGTCTGATGTATCACAAATATGTTTATTTTTATTTTAAATATTTTAGAGGGGTTGTATCAATAGGGTACTGGTTAAAGCAAAAATAGATCAAATATCATGAAGATATCTATATTAATATTACATTATATTGAATTATATTATTTGCATTCGGGGGGAAGGAAGACCAAGAGCAAGACCGTGGAGGGGCCACCAGATCAAAGGAAGTGACCCAGGTCCCAATCTGTGTTGAGCCCGAAAGGGACCTGGGTCTTCAACATGAAGATCCAGTAGGCCTCTCTCTGGTCAAGCCTCCTGATCCGATTCCCACCCCTCACATGACAAGGGACAGATTCAATACACACACCTTAAGTAATCGACAATCCCCCCTGGGGCAGTTTGTACAGTGTAATGGAACCGGATGATTGAGGTCTCTGTTCTTAATAAGTCAGACATGCTCCATAATGCGTGTCTTAAGATTCCTCGTTGTTCAGCCACGTACTGTTTCCCACAGCCACAGGTGAGGAGGTAGATCACAAAAGTGGTTTTACAATTGATAAAACTTTGTATATCAAAAGAAGCCTTGGTTACTGTACTCTCAAAAGTTTTTGTTGGTGATAATAGACCACAGATTTTGCATGAACCACATCTGTATGATCCCTTACTGAGGGGTCTGTTTCTATCCATATCAGATGTTAATAAACTAGGTGATAAAGAATTTGATTTGGTCTTGGCCCTTCTGAACACTACTTTAGGTTTTTGGGGTAGGTCTTGTCCCAAAACTGGGTCAAGATGTAGTATGCCCCAAAGTTTTTCCAAAATAAGTCTAACATCTTGGGCCTGTTGACTAAATTTGGTGATGAAAAGTGGGCTCTCTATATTGGGGGCCTTCCTTGATTTCCTTTTTAACAGTTGACTCCTTTCCATATTCTCCACTCCCCCCGTGCCAAATCTAGGTCAAGGGGTCCATAGCCCCTAACAAGAAACCTATTGTATAGGTCATCTGATTGTCTATGTACGTCCTCATCTTTGGAGCAGTTTCGTTTAATTCTCATAAACTGCCCCTTCGGTATCCCTTTAATGTCTATGAATGTCACATCACTATATACAATTATAGAGCATGACCTGGGGTTGGCAGCTTCTAGCTATTTTTTGGGTTCTTCAGATTTGTCACCCGCACAAGGGAGTTTCATTTTGGATTCTATTCACTTTTTGCTAACACATAATTATTTTCTGTTTGATGGTGTTCACTATCTCCAGACACGTGGGATGGCCATGGGAACCAGCTTTGCCCCATCCTATGCGAATTTATTCATGGGATGGTGGGAGTCTTTCCACAAGTTTGGAGATAGGAACCCATTTAGGGATCACATTATTTTTTATCGTCGTTTTATTGACAATCTCATTTTCATTTGGGAGGATGAGACCACTACACTGTTATAGTTTATAGATTTACATAATAATAACAGTTATGGTCTTAAATTCACATTCACTTTTGATCACCACCACCTTCAATATTTAGATTTATTACTTTATGTTGATCTTTCTTTAAGTACACAGTACACATGGATATCTTTCGTAAAGATAACTCACGTAATACTTATCTAAGAGCTGATAGCTGCCACCCCAGGGTGCTCGTTAAAGGGATACCGAAGGGGCAGTTTATGAGAATTAAACGAAACTGCTCCAAAGATGAGGACGTCCATATACAATCAGATGACCTATACAATAGGTTTCTTGTTAGGAGCTATGGACCCCTTGACCTAGATTTGGCACGGGGGGAGTGGAGAATATGGAAAGGAGTCAACTGTTAAAAAGGAAATCAAGGAAGGCCCCCAATATAGAGAGCCCACTTTTCATCACCCAATTTAGTCAACAGGCCCAAGATGTTAGACTTATTTTGGAAAAACATTGGGGCATTCTACATCTTGACCCAGTTTTGGGACAAGACCTACCCCAAAAACCTAAAGTAGTGTTCAGAAGGTCCAAGACCATATCAAATTCTTTATCCCCTAGTTTATTTACATCTGATATGGATAGAAACAGACCCCTCTGTAAGGGTTCATACAGATGTGGTTCATGCAAAATCTGTGGTCTATTATCACCAACAAAAACTTTTGAGAGTACAGTAACCAAGGCTTCTTTTGATATACGAAGTTTTATAGATTGTAAAACCACTTTTGTGATCTACCTCCTCACCTGTGGCTGTGGGAAACAGTACGTGGGCCGGACAACGAGGAATCTTAAGACACGCATTATGGAGCATGTCAGACTTATTAAGAACAGAGACCTCAATCATCCGGTTCCATTACACTGTACAAACTGCCCAAGGGGGGATGGTCGATTACTTAAGGTGTAATCTGTCCCTTGTCATGTGAGGGGTGGGAATCGGATCAGGAGGCTTGACCAGAGAGAGGCCTACTGGATCTTCATGTTGAAGACCCAGGTCCCTTTCGGGTTCAACACAGATTGGGACCTGAGTCACTTCCTTTGATCTGGTGGCCCCTCCACGGTCTTCCTCTTGGTCTTCCTTCCCCCCGAATGCAAATAATATAATTCAATATAATGTAATATTAATATAGATATCTTCATGATATTTGATCTATTTTTGCTTTAACCAGTACCCTATTGATACAACCCCTCTAAAATATTTAAAATAAAAATAAACATATTTGTGATACATCAGACAATTCTGATATTTCAACTATTTTTGATATTTCAGAATACACATGTATTGATATCTTAATTATTTTTTTGTTTCTTAGGTTTATGTAGATCTGTCTTTATAATCATCTATCAGTTGCTGTTACACAGTATCCTTAACCTTATGCATTTAGATATTCTTACCAAGTACAAGTATAGATTTATGCAAAACAAAACTTGATTTAATGTAATTACTGTAAAAAAAAAAATAATATATGTAAATCTTTCAAGTATATGCATGAGAATCCAGTATATGCACGAGAATCAGATATGTTGCCTTTTCACATCCCCCTGGGTTCTAGGATGCACACCAGTGCATATTGGGCTATTTTTGCCATGATTAATAAACATGTTGTTTTATATAAGCACTGATGTGCTTTCAGGATCTTAGGGATGTTAATTGATTAATCAATTAATTTGTCTTTATGTGTGTTTTTCATATTTGTGCTTTAATTAAATATTGTTTTTTTAAATCTTCTTAGGACTTTTCCTTTTTAACATTTAGTTTCTTTTTTCTGTATTGTTATGATTTCTCTTGCACTGGGTGATTAGCCGAATTACTGACGTCACTATCCTCTTTTTATTGTATTTTTGTTAGTTCTTAATAAAGTTATTTCCAATATTGTTATTTTCACCAATCAGAGCTCTTACCCAAGAGCCTACACACACTTGCTGTGATGCAGATGGACATGCTGGGGTCTCAATAAAGTTTGTTGAGACTGCCACCATACCTCCAGCCTATCAAATTGCATGCACATAGGTGATGCTAGGTGATTGGAAGAGAGACCGTGACGTCACTCGTTAGCGCGAACGGCGCTTGTATTTATATACCGGCTTATTTTTGGAGTATGTTACACCTTGACAAAGGGCACACGGCCCGAAATGCGTAGGTGTGTTACGTGCTGCTGCTGTGGTGGACTTGTCTGATCCCTTTATTTCATTAAATTGTTTTAATGCCTCCGTGAGCCTCCTCCTGCTATTTGGCAGTGCACTGCCTTTTCCATCTGTTCCTGCTTTCCTGCCTGGTGGATTGCACACCGCTGATTGCTGCTGTGAGACCGCTCCTATGGATCCTGGAAGCTAACAGTGAGTTGTATCTGTGGGTTTTTATACCCCTATCTTTTACTGTATGGGACAAACTATGTACTGTTTATTGGTGCTTTATAGCATTAGGTACTAGTCCCCTATCCCTATTAGGGTATATATAAGCACATTTGGAGTGGTTCTAGCGCAGAAAACTCATATACTAAAGGGACTGGCTTGTTCTGAAGCACTGGTTTTCCATACATTAATACAAACAAAAAAAGGGGGTGCAAAAAAGAAAATACAAAGATTGAATTTTATCACAAAATAATATATATACAGTTATATACAGGTTACGGAAATAATTGGACACTGACACAATTTTCATAATTTTGGCTCTGTTCACCACCACAATGGATTTGAAATGAAACAACCGAGATGCAATAGAAGTGCAGACTTTCAGCTTTAATTCAAGGAGTTGAACAAAAATATTGTATGAAACGTTTAGGAATTGCAACCATTTTCATACACAGTCCCCTTATTTCAGGGGTTCAAATGTAATTGGACAAATTAACAAAATTATAAATAAAATGTTCATTTTTAACACGCTGGGTTTCCTCCTTTGTGATGCTTTGCCAGGCCTTTACTGCAGCTGTCTTCAGTTGTTGTTTGTTCGCGGGTCTTTCTGCCTGAAGTTTTGTCTTCAGCAAGTGAGTGAAATGCATGCTCGATCGGGTTGAGATCAGGTGATTGACTCGGCCATTGCAGAATATTCCACTTCTTTGCCTTATAAAAACTCCTGGGTTGCTTCCGCAGTATATTTTGGGTCATTGTCCATCTCTAAAATAAAGCACCGTCCCACCAACTTTGCTGAATTTGGCTGAATCTGAGCAGACAATATATCCCTATACACTTCAGAATTCATCCGGCTGCTTCTGTCACATCATCAATAAACACTAGTGACCCAGTGCCATTGTAAGCCATGCATGCCCATGCCATCACACTGCCTCCACCGTGTTTTACAGATGATGTGGTATGCTTCAGATCATGAGCCGTTCCAAGCCTTCTCCATACTTTTTTCTTCCCATCATTCTGGTACAGGTTGATCTTAATTTCATCTGTCCAAAGAATGCTGTTCCAGAACTGGGCTGGCTTTTTTAGGTATTGTTGGCAAAGTCTAATCTGACCTATCCATTCTTGAGGCTTATGAATGGTTTGCACCTTGTGGTGAACCCTCTGTATTTGCCCTCGTGAAGTCTTCTCTTTATGGTAGACTTGGATAATGATATGCCTACCTCCTAGAGAATGTTCTTCACTTGGCTGGATGTTGTGAAGGGGTTTCTCTTTACCATGGAAAGGATCCTACGATCATCCACCACTATTGTCTTCCGTGGATGTCCAGGCCTTTTTGTGTTGCAGAGCTCACCAGTGCGTTCTTTTTTCATATATATAATATATGGGTTAAATTACATACAAAATATATATATTGAGTTACAAATAAGTATTATAAACAAAATTCCTTATTTCTTATATCATACATGTTTAATACATACATGTACTGATAACCTGTCAATGAACTGTGGGATTTCCGAGTCCTGGATTTGAAGGGACCAGATGGTTACCAAGCTTGGTGCCTATGGGTCTTTGCGGAGTCCAGACTTGAAAGCCTCAGTCATGCCAAGGTGTTACAACAGGGGTACTGCAGTTATAGTTGAGTACCTCTGTCCTGGGCTAACACAGGACAATCCAGCCACCATTTCCCCAACCCCAGACTCTGTGGAGCCTTGTCCACGGGTGGGCTCAATATGCTAAGAAGCCGAGGTGTCAGGTTGGCGCAAGCCCCTTAGCAGAAGGAGAAAAGGTGCCCACCCGACTTTACAATACCGGCAAATCGGTGATTGGCTGGCAGGAGAAATCCCACACTCTGATAGGCTGTAGAGGTTTGTGAATGGGACACTGAAACCCATAAGAAGGCTTACAGCCAATCAGGAGCGCAGATTCCAAGCACCAAACCAACCCCGCAAATTCAAAGATGCTCTGTGAAGAATAGACGAGAGCCGGCTTCAGAGATTTTGAGTCAGAAAAGTTTCTAAATCCCGCTTTTGAGAAGGTAGCAGTCGCGTCTGGGATTGCATGCGATTTGCGTTCCAGGACTTTCTTGAGTACCTCCCGGTCATTGGAAAGGGCTTCTATAGAGGTCGTTAGTGACAATTTCATTTAAAGAAAAATGTTATTCGTTAGCCCCGTTTTCAGTAAGTGTGCATGTCTTTTCCTGAAATAAATTATAATTTATTTTACCTCCTTGCCTTGCTCAATCAATGATCCCGGTATAAATGGTGTTTATAAACCTGGTCTCCCGTGACAACCTAGATAGACCATCTCCCAAAGATCCAATGCTCAATATAATCTGTCTGCAGTAGGGCAGACTAGAGACTTATGGATCTTTGGGAGATGGTGAAAAATAGGTATGATTGGGATGCAAAAGTGAAAGAAAAGATGATTCTTGATCATTCAATACCTGCAATTCCTTCCCCATATCTATCAGAAAGGTATCCTTTAGTTGGATGACTTTTTAATTTACAATATGAGTTTTGATCATTCAGCTGCTGAATTGCCTCTTCTTATAGTCATCAGTGTGCAGCACAACAATTGGACTGCCATTGTCTGCATTCTTAATTGTCAAATGTTTGTTTTTCCTCAGTTCACACAATTTTAGTCGTTCCTCGTTGGACATATTACTATGTCCAAGGGACATGAAGGTGTATCCTCTAGTTAATGATTGAAGGTCACGTTTGTCACGGGAGACAAGGTTATTTATACCTTTTTACCGGGATCATTCATTGAGCAAAACAAGGTAATGAAATAAATTGACATTTATTCAGCATAAATTCGCTTACACATAATGATACACAAAAACAGACACAAAGACACACTTACTTTGAAACTGGGGTCGAAAACTAGACTTTCCTAGATGCAGGAAATTCTATGGGAGAGTTTTACTTTGACCGGGACTTAGCCTGGAATCTCCTGGAATCGAAATTGGCATAAACTTCCATGCGCCACCGCTACGTTCTGTTCTGAGAACTTGGTCTTCTGAGATCTATAACTCTGGAGAACATTTCAAAATTGTCGTGGGGGGCAAAATGTAACCCCTTGTTGAGGAAGCTTAATTCGTTTTCTGTTAACGCCTGAGATATTAATTAATATCAATTTCAATGGTACTTTTATATAATTGTTTTTGGCTGAAGTATGCTTCTTTTATTTATTTTTTATTTGCTGGTGGGTGAACTGTAGTAATTATACAAACACTACATAAAGCATTTGATTTCGTTTGCAAACATCAGTTTGGTTAATAAAAAAAATGAAAATGCAAAAATAAAACAACTATGAGAAACATTTCTCAAAATGATGAGCTACAGTATTGCATAAGTTAAACTCAAGTGAAAATGAAGGTTCAATATTCACTGAGCTTCTATGTTCTATCTTAAAGATCACACATTAAAAATGGATAGAATGTTCCTACCAACACACATACAGTCAGTACAGGTTAATTTAATTTCCTAAAAACTGTAGTAATTGCAAATACTTAACATGGAAATAGAGTGCAACTGTTTATACAAAAACTTTTTTTTCAATAACCCATTACTCTATAATTCATTTATTTACTGAAACAATTTACAGGGCTGTTAATCTCTTTTGCTAAGCAAGGAAACTTAATGATACATAGATTATGATAATAGCTATAGTAACCTTCCTAGTTGCAAACAATATTAGTGCTGTTATAAAAACAAAATATGCCTCTTTTGAGGCACATTTCATATAATTAATATAGTTCCCTGTTGACATTTGCTGTTGTTGCTTGAAGCATTCTATTGCTAGAATCATGTAGAGGGGAGAATTGATATACCCTTCAGGGTTCTTTCTAATGACATCCAAAAGTATTATCTGCACTCCAGGTTGGTAAAATTACAAAATGATATAATCCAATATAGACAGTAATATCTAATACAACAATGTTACTTTAATATTTCTACTTTGAATTGTCACTACACTATTTTTAGTTTTTTTCCCTAGGTTAGAGGGATCCCACAAGTTCTATTTATTAGAATCAGTTTAATAGTGACATTAAGTGGTGCATTTGCCATTCAGCAGTGGTTAGTGTTGAATTAAGCATTTGTGTAGCCTCTGCATTTCTGGTAACATGGGAAGTGGCACTCCACGAGGCAGTGCATCTTTGTTAGAATGGCATGCACGTTATTTCCCATTATATTGCCAATGGGTTTTAAATGTGCCTCCACAAACAAGGTTTACACCAAACAACTCAAATTACTAAATGCTGGTTGGAGTTAATGGGGGGGGGGGGATGATGGACCCTTCCATAGCAAATATTCTTTCACAAAATATAACTGAACCAGTCATTACTTCCTAGGCAGTGAGAGGAGAAGCACATCATAACTTCCTCAAATATTCCAGGCACAGGAGATTCTGACTGGTGACTCCACCATGTAGCCTGACACTAGGGTGAACTTGATGGTATATACTGTATGCATAATCTCTCACTATACACCATCCCGACTCTTGTGTTCTTCTCTGTCTTCTCTCTACCCATTTTATATCTAAAAGCCTCTCCCGACTTAAACCTTTCTCACTGACTGCCCCACACCCCTGGAATGCCCTTCCCCTCAATATCAGACTAGCACCCTCTCTATCCACCTTTAAGACCGACCTCAAAATACACCTGCTTAAGGAATCATATGAGTAGCTCCATGGCTGATAATGACACCTCATACATAAACCTTGGCCCCTTGCAGACGCAGTTACCAGAACGCTGTCCTACTGTCTCTGTACGTTCTTCCTAGAAACCAATTAGATTGTAAGCTCTTCAGAGCAGGGACTCCTTTTCCTAAATGTTACTTTTATGTCTGAAGCACTTCTCCCCTTTATGTGTTATGTAACATCTATTTGGTAATATTTGAATCCTGTCTCCAATCACCCCTTAATTAAATTCAGCTTTCACACCTTAGCAGGACACGACCCTGTAAAGAAAAAACATCTGTTTTAATGTTCCTCACATGTGTTAATTAAGTTGGCAGGGCTGAACCTAATTTCAGTCAGGTGACATTTTGTAGCTATTTAACTGAGAGCACAGCAGCCATGTTTGAAGTACAGTAGAGTGTAGTGCTGGAGTTTAAAAGGTAGTTCAAAAGGAGTGAAAAAGTGGACAACACGTACAGTGGCGACCAACTTTATTCTAACTCGGCTAGCTCCGCGAATTTCAGAATATCCCGGTGATGTGCGGTTTTGTGTCGTTTTCGCCCGGAGTGTATTGCGTTATTTTCGCGGCTGTGATTTAAGCATTTTATTCCCGCTGTCTGCAATACTGCAATGACGTGTAAAAACTCATGGGGGCGTTTGCGAGCTGTTGTCTTTGAAGCCGTCCCCTATACCCCTAACATACACATACAGTACTGTATATGCACATCAATGATACTATAGGCCGGCGGGGGCGAGATGTGTTTGCAGCAGAGAGAGATCCGCTGCTCTCTCTGCGCAAACATAGGCACATTAAAAATTATTTAAAATACATTTTTATTCATAGTGTAGATGTGCAGGGGGTCTCCGGAGCTGAACCACATTGGTTTCAGGTCTGGGGACCCTCTACTTCCCGAGATACAGGCCCCTTTATGAGGTGCCGGTATCCCTCTGCATTTAAAGGTCCCGATCACTTGACCACGGCATGTAAACCAAGCAGAGGGATACCGGCACCCCATAAAGGGGCCTGTATCTCAGGAAGCAGGGGGTCCCCGGACCTAAAACCACAGCGGTTCAGCTCTGGAGACCCTCTGCACATCAACAGTATGAATAAAACACACACATCAATAAAGAATCATTCCTTACCTTTGCGGCTATGTGCTATGGTAACGAAGCAGCATGAATGTATTTTTAATAATATTGTACAGTGAGCAGGGGGTTCCCTGAGCCCGAAATCAAAGCTCAAGGGACCCCCCCTGCTCCTTCACAATATTATTAAAATACAGAAATGCTGCTTCATTACCATAGCTGATAGCCGCTAAGGCAATGAAAGGGTTAACCCACCGTGCCCGCTTTATTGTGGGTAGCGGGGGTGGGTGAAGGGGGTATTTGGCCCTTGGTGTGAGTTTAGGACTTGCGGGGGGGTTGCGGGTGCACTTAACCCCTTCACGACCGTAGCAGTTAATACCGCTACGGTCATGAAGGGGTTAACCCCTCCCGCTACCCCCCGCAAGCCCTAAACAACCACCGTTGGGGCTAATACCCCGTTCACCCACCCCCGCTACCAACAATAAAAAAAATTCACACACAGCAGCCGCCCAAAAAATAAATAAATAAATCTAAATAAATAAATAAATACATGAATATAAATAAATACATTTAAAATACATTTTTATTCATAGTGTAGATGTGCAGGGGGTCTCCGGAGCTGAACCGCTGTGGTTTTAGGTCTGGGGACCCCCTGCTCCCCGAGATACAGGCCCCTTTATGATAATCATATCATATCATAAAGGGGCCTGTATCTCGGGAAGCAGAGGGTCCCCGGACCTGAAACCAATGCGGTTCAGCTCCAAAGACCCCCTGCACATCTACACTATGAATAAAAATGTATTTTAAATAATTTTTAATGTGCCGATGTTTGCGCAGAGAGAGCAGCGGATCTCTCTCTGCTGCAAACACATCTCGCCCCCGCCGGCCTATAGTATCATTGATGTGCATATACAGTACTGTACTGCACCGACACACTTTATTCGAGCAAATACCCAGTATGTACCTGGCAGATACCTGGAATGCGCCGCTCCTCACCTCTGACAAGCCCCGTTGCGTTTGCCTTCCCAGCCTGGGTTCATGCCTGGCTGACGGGCGGCTGATCTGTTAAATGATAATGATTAGGATTTAATAGGCTGCAATGCTTCGCGTGTCTACCAGATGGCATAAATTCATGAATTGTAATGCAGTATATATATATATACTGTGCAGTATTGCAGCCAGCAGGAATAAAATGCTTCAATCCCTGCATGGAAAATACCTCAATGCACTCGGGCAGAAAACAGTCACAAACCTCAATATACCCGGGTATACCCGAATTCGTGGGACTAGCCGAGCTCGAATAAAGTGTGTCGCCAGTGTATGTGTATGTTAGGGGTTATAGGGGTTGTTGTTATACAGTATATATACGGTATATATATACTGCATTACAATTCATGAATTTATGCCATCTGGCGGACACGCGAAGCATGCAGCCTATTAAATCCTGAACCATTATCAATTAACACATCAACCGCGCGTCAGCCGGGCATGACCCGTGGCTGGGAAAGCAAAAGGAATGCGGCATGCTCCGGGTTAACAGCGTGGCTTTCCAGGAACAAGCCAGGGACAAACCGGTGATTTGTTAGAATAAAGTCTGCCGCAACAGTATTAGCCCTGATTCCTGGATTTGATCTACACTGGAAAGGAGGATATTATCAATCCCAGACTGCACATCTAAGCACTTGTGTGATGCCACCTTTACTATTTATATTTGCTATGGCCTCACTTCTTCTCTAATTTTGAACTTCTTTCTACCAGCCTCATGTATCCAACTCTATTCATATACTGTATCTCCATCTCTTCTTTCTTTGCCACTTCTCAGTTCACATGAACTCCTTTCTTACCTGCGCCCTCTGTCACTACACAGCTATACCCCCTGCACTACAACACACCCATACAAATCCCCCTCACACATTCTCTTTCTATCCATGCTTCTCCTCCTTGCTTCTGGGGATATCTCTCCCAATCCTGGTCCCTGCCTTATTTGTACATGCTCTTGTCCTTGCCTGTAAAATGCAACTTCTACTCATTCTGGTGTCAACCCCTCCAACCTCGTACCCATCCCCTGCCACCCTTTCTCCTCTGCTCTTTGGAATGCTCGCTCCCCCTCTAACAAGTTCCTCTCTGTGCATGACTTTTTTTTTTCTCACTCTCTGCTCCTATTTGCTATAGCTGAGACATGGCTCACTCAGTCTGACTCTGCTCTGATAGCTGCCCTCTCTTATGGTGTCCTTTCTTTCTCCCACACTCTGCGCCCTGATGGCAGGGGTGGAGGCGTGGGGCTCTTGCTCTCCTCTATCTACCATTACCGAACCCTTCCTACACCTCCCTTTCTTGCTTTAACCTCATTCGAGGCTCACATTGTTCAGATCTCCTCTCCCTGTCCATGTGGTGGTCATCTATCGCCCACCTACCTCTACTCATCCCCCTTCTGCCTTTCATTCTCACTTTGAATCCTGGCTCTCTTTCTTTCTCTCCGCAGACTCCCCTGTTCTTCTCCTTGGGGACTTCAACTGCCACATTGATGACCCCTCTCTCCATTGGGCTTCCCACTTTCTCTCTCTAACCTCTTCTTTTGGCCTTCAACAGTGGACTGCAGCCAGCACCCACAAGAATGGCCCATTTCCCATTTTCCTCTCTCTGACCATCACCTCATCTCATTTTCTCTCTCTTGCTTCTCCCCTTCTCCATCTCCCCCCTCGTTTCTGCAGAAACCTGCGCTTTATTAACCTATCAGCTATTGATTCCACTATACGCTTCTCCCTCTCCTCTTTCAGTTCTGCTACAGATGCTGACAACCTGGTCAGGAACTACAACTCTGCCTTATCCTCCTCTCTTGATCTACATGCCCCGTTCTCTCTCTGCCATCCTTGCCCATCTAACACCAGACCCTGGCTAAATTCCCACACGTGCATGCTGCGTTCCTCAACTCTTTCCTCTGAACGCCTTTGGAGGAAATCTCACAATCTCGCAGACTTCCTTCACTACAAATGTATGCTATCCTGTTTCAACTCTGCCCTCTCTCAGGCTAAACAAACCTACTTTTCTTCACTAATAAACACGCACAAGTCTAACCCATGCCAACTCTTCTCTGCCTTTGACTCTCTACTCAAATCACCCACAGCTGCCTCTTCTTCTTCCTCCATCTCACCTCAGCACTTTGCTGAATATTTTAAGGAAAAGGTGGAATCCAAACGTCAGAACATCCCCTCTGTTTCCTAGTCCCATCCAAAACCGCTTCCTAACTCTCCTCCTGCCTTCCTTGATTCTTTTGCCACTGTCTCAGAGGAGGATGTGTCACTGCTGATCTCCTCTTCTCCCTTTAACACTTGCCCTCTTGACCCTATTACCTCTCATCTCCTTAAACCTCTTGCTCCTACTATAATCCCTACTCTCACACACATTTTTAACTCCTCCCTCTACTCTGGTACCTTTCCCTCCTCCTTCAAACATGCAACATTTTTACCATTGCTCAAAACAGCAAGCTTGACTCTACCTGTCTTTTTAATAATCGACCTGTCGCCCTCCTGCCTTTTGCCTCTAAACTCCTGGAATGTCTTGTATTCTCTCGCTTTTTCCACTCTCTCAACACCTATTCTCTCTTAGACCCACTACAATCTGGCATCCGCACTGCTCACTCCACTGAAACAGGCCTCACTAAAATAACTAATGATCTCCATTCTGCCAAAGACAGAGGTCATTACACTCATACTACTTGACCTCTCTGCAGCATTTGACACAGTGGACCACCCTCTTCTCCTTCACATTCTCCATACTCTTGGTATTCATGATTCATTCAACAAAGCTCTATCCTTGATCTCCTCTTATCTCTCCCACCATACTTTCAGTGTCTCTTCTGCTAACACCTCTTCCTCCTCTATCGATCTCTCTGTAGGGGTACCCCAGAGCTCTGTCCTGGGACCTCTTCTCTTTTCTCTGTACACACTGTCTCTAGGTGACCTAATCACATCTGTTGGGTTTAAATATCACCTCTATGCTGATGACACACAAATTTACCTTGCAACCCCTGACCTTACACCTGCTGTACAGACCAAAGATTCTGAATGTCTCTCTGCAATATCATCCTGTTTGGACGTCCGCTGACAAACTTAACATGGCAAAAACAGAGCTCCTCATTCTTCCTCCCAAACCTGGCCCTACTGCCTCCTTCCACATTACAATTGGAAGTACTATCATTCACCCAGTAGCCCAAGCACATTGGTAGGGGTCGACTCCTCTCTCACATTCGCCCCTCACATTCAAGACATATCTAAAACCTGACTCTTTTTCCTCCGCAATATTACAAAGATATGCCCTTACCTCTGTTGCTCGACTGCTAAAACTCTGACTCAGGCCCTCATTCTCTCCTGTGTTGATTAGTGTAACCTCCTGCTGTCTGGCATTCCTGCCTCTCACCTGTCTCCCCTACAATCTATCCTAAACGCTGCTGCCAGAATCACTCTACTGTTTCCTAAATCTGTCTTAGCGTCTTCCCTGCTGAAATCACTCTCCTGACTTCCTATCAAATCATGCATCTCACACTCAATTCTCCTCCTCACTTTTAAAGCATTAAACTCTTCTGTCCCTCCCTACATCTCAGGCCTAATTTCTCGCTATGCACCATCCCGACTTTTGCTTCTGCTCAAGGATACCTTCTCTCTTCCCCCATTATATCTAAAACCCTCTCCCGCCTTAAAACTTTCTCACTGACTGCTACACACCTCTGGAATGCCCTCCCCCTCAATACCTGACTAGCACCCTCTCTATCCACCTTTAAGACCCACCTTAAGACACACTTGCTTAAAGAAGCATTTGTGTAGCAGCTTGGCTAATACTATACACGATACATAAAGTTTGGCCCCCTGAAGACGCATTTATCAGAATGCCCTCCTAGTGTCTCTGTACATTCTTCCTACCTACCAATTAGATTGTAAGCTCTTTGGAGCAGGGACTCCTCTTCCTATATGTTACTTTTATGTCTGAAGCACTTATTCCCATGATCTGTTATTTGCATTATTTGTTATTTACTGTATATGATTGTCACATGTTTTACTACTGTAAAGCGCTATGTACAGTAATGGCGCTATATAATTAAAGACATACATACATTTATATTATTTGTTATTTTTATATTACATAGTTACATAGTAGATGAGGTTGAAAAAAGACGTAGGTCCCTCAAACTATGCTAAATTTAGACAACAGATACTTTATCCTATATCTATACTTACTTATTGATCCAGAGGAAGGCAAACAAAAAACCCCAGTGTCATATCATCAAATGATATCTCATAAGGGGAAAAATAAATTCCTTCCTGACTCCAAGAATTGGCAATCGGATTAATCCCTGGATCAACACCCTTCCCATGTATATTTATTTGGTATATCCCTGTATACCTTTCCAATCTAAAAAGATATCCAACCTTTTTTTGAACAAATCTATTGTATCTGCCATCACTGTCTCCATGGGTAATGAATTCCACATTTTAACTGCCCTTACTGTAAAGAACCCTTTACATTGTTGCTGGTGAAATCTCCTTTCCTCCAACCTTAAGGGATGGCCCCGAGTCCTTAGTACTGCCCGTGGGATGAATAGTTCTTTTGAAAGCTCCTTGTATTGTCCCCGAATATATTTGTATATAGTTATCATATCCCCTCTTAGACGCCTCTTTCCTAATGTAAATAAATCTAATTTAGTTAGCCTCTCCTCATAAGTTAGATTGTCCATCCACTTTATTAATTTGGTGACTCTTCTCTGCCCTCTCTCTAGTTCCATAATGTCTTTTCTTAGCATTGGTGCCCAAAATTGTACTCCATATTCAAGGTGTGGTCATACTAGTGCTTTGTATAGGAGCACAATTATGTTTACTACCCTTCCATTCATTGCCCGTTTGATGCAAGATAAGATCTTGTTTTCCTTTGCAGCTACTGCATGACTTTGGGCACTATTGTTAAGCCTGCTGTCTACAAGCACTCCTAAATCCTTCTTCATCAAGGATTCCCCCAATATATCTTCATTTAATTTGTAAGTCGCCTTTTTATACTTGCATCCAAAATGCATAACCTTACATTAATCTGTATTAAACCTCATCTGCCATTTACCTGCCCACGTTTCCAGTCTCTCCAAGTCCTTCTGAAGAGAAATTACATCCTGCTCTGATTATTTTATCTTACACAATTTAGTATCATTAGCAAAGATGGAGACTTTGCCCTCGATCCCAATGTCACGCTGCGCTCACCACAAACAGGACTGCAGACCACGGGGCTGAGGTGGGGATGGAAAGACACTGACCCACAACCATGCAGTCCTGTCCGTAATGCGTAGTCCAAGTCGTACAGCGGCGTAGTGTTGGAGAGGTCAGGGTAGTCAGGGTACTTGCCGTAATTCAGGGTTGGAGAGTGGAGGATGGTAGATTTCCGTAGCCAAGGTCCAGGGTATTAGAAGGTAGAATGGTCAAGGGACGAATCCGGGGTCAAAGCACAGGAGAGTGTAGGAATCCAAAGAACAGCCAGGATCAGGACAGGAGAGAACATACAGGTAAGGCTAAGCAGGGATCAAGACACAACTAAACAGCAGCGGTGAGCACAATGCATAAACAGGGGTTTATGCTCAGCATGGAATGACAGACAGGAGCAGGTATATAAGTAGGAAGGATCCAAATACCTTGCAGGGGTGTGATCCGGTCCTCCAATGGTGTCGGGAAGGTACTCATCTGAAACAGCCTGCAGGTCAGGCTTCCCTGGTGATTACTTTGGTTGCCAGGCAACCCGCATGCGTGTGCGAAGCGCGGCGCGGAGCGGTAACATCATGCGGACGTGCGGCCGAGATTCCTCCCTGTGGGAGGCACCGACGGCTCCCTTCAGAGCGTGCGCGTACCGGCCTGGCAGTGCGCGGGCCCGTGGGTCTGCCGTGTGACGCGTCAGCCGGGCGGTTTCCAGCAGGAGTTGCGGCGGATGTTACACCCAACCTCAAGGTCATTAATAAACAAGTTAAAAAGCATGATTGTCATGTGTATTACTGCTGTGAAACGCTATGCACATTAATGGCACTATATAAATAAAGACATACATACATACATTCATATGTGCCAGTCCCCAAGATCAAGACGGTGACACACCTCCTCTTCTTAGATGTTTATTTAAGTAATCAAATCGCCATGATTTTGAATAATCATGGAATGTCTTGCTTTCCCAGTGACCAATTTGGTAGGGGGAGAGGGGGCACCGTTTTGACTTATAAAAACTATGAATTTGGTCCATGGAAACTTCCAAAATCTTTTTGAGGGTGTTCTAATTTTTAAATACTTTTATTTTTTAAATCACAAGGTGTTCCCACTCAATCATTCGTGCCCCAAAATCTATATGGTGAAGGTCAAAGGACTACACTATCTGCCATTGTGATAACGAGAAGTGTGGATTTATGAGGTAAACCAAAGATTAAGGGGAATGGAATTACCCTAAACATCTTGGAGTTACTGGCTACTACATTTTAAACAAGAAACCGGTCAATTATAATCACTTGAATGCTACTCTGACATCTTAGGTGACGTCCATGGTGTGATAGACCGCGTGGAGGCATCCGCATGGGGCACAATCAGATTGCCTTAAGGCATTGATCGTGCCCATAGACTGCATAGGCGCACGCGAGCGGAGACAGGAGGAGGCACGCGTTGTGCAAGAAATTAATTGAAACTGATTTCTTGGCATGACACGCACTTCACATTAGCGGTTCGCCCAGTGAGGGCGAACCAGCTATGTGACGCCCCCTAGGCAAGCCCCTAGGAACACCCCTCACTGCCCGTCAAACATGGACAGGGAAAGCACCCATTTCATGTGGGTGACTTCACAGCCTTCGCACGCCTCCGCGCGGGCGAAGACACCATGGCACGGGCCTTACACCCTACTTATATCCAGCCAGTGATTGTCCAAATGTCCCAAATTTCATGACACATTTTATTATGATTTATTTTTTTGGGTTGCATGAATAAGTAAATTAAATAAGTTAAAATATTAACATTTCAGCTATGTTTAATATCTCTGTACTTACAAAGTATATATACAGTACATACTGTAAGCACAATATAAAATGTAATTACATGGATTTTCTTTAACTACAGTATGCATATCATAAACTGGTAATTACATAGTTGTATAATACAATGTATTTTTGAAATGTATTATTATTTATTATATTGAAATTACATATTTTCTATTTGTTTATTTAATGCATATTAATAAGTACAGTCACCATTTATGGACTATTCATTTTATTAATATCAATTAATTATGCTTTATAATTAAACTTTATGTGTATGCAATTACATTGTACGTCTGTGTACTTACATTGTAAGTATAGATGATATTACCCTGTAGTTACATTGTTACTAAAACAACTTAAAGTAAGGTGTTACCAAATCTATAGTTATTTAATAAGATTCATTGTAGTCTGTGATACATTTTAACCCGTTGGGTGCTCCAAGATGTTGCCACTATGTCATGGAGTCTAACTCTCCAGGGACCCCATGATGTCATGCCCTTAAAAAATGCTTGTTTTCTAAGGGAGATTGTGTCCTACACTTCGGATCAATCTGTAATTCAGGACAAAACATAATTTTTTGTTTAGTAAAAACCAAAAAACGGCGCCTCCAAAGTATGCAACAAGTGATATCTGACCAAATGGAGAGTCCAATCAGGGATAGCAAGCAGTCCTGAGGGGTATCTTCAATGAAGTCTCACGAAAATGACAAACAAACATAAACAAAAAAAGAGACAAAAAAGAAAAATCATAGTGTAACTCTAAAAAAACAAACACGAGAAGAATAACTAAAAGATTATTACAAATTTAATAAAATACAATTAATGAATGAATAATAACAAACAAATGTCTGTTGGGCTATGGACACAGGTAAAACAGTACCATACAGTAGGAGTAAAACTGAAATCCTACTTACAGCAAGGCTGAAAATAATAGACCCATAAAATGGATGACCTTCCTCTCCAGACCAGAAAATCCCCGCAAAAGATGTAGTTATGAGTCCTCTGGAGCTCAACGCTAATAGGACAGTCAACGCCACTGCACTCACAGGCCATCAATAAATCATCCGTCACGCAGACCAGGGCTGACTCAGTTCCATGACCATTCTAAAGCCAGACTGCATGGGGTTGAAGATGGCCCATTCCAGAAAATCTTCCAACTGGGTGAAAACTACCTTCTCTCACACCTTCCCTACCATGGGAAGGTCGAAGTTTGGGCGATATCAGGTGAGAACATCAACATCTAGAGCCATTTTCTTCAGCAGGAAACGGACCAGTGTCTTTTTCAAGTCTACCGGCACCTCCCCCACAGCGAGGGAACTATTGATGATCTCAACCAACCTTGAGGCCACTGCATCCATGGTCTTTTTCAGGAGCAATGATGGACAGGGATCCAGGTCATAAGTGGTCCGGTTCATACAAGCCATGTTTGAGATGATGCTGAACTCTTCCAAGACAAGCTTTGCCTATGGGGTGAGGAAGAACATGGGTTCTATCGAGGGATGAATAGCAGCACGGATGCATGCAATATTATCAAAGAATTTATGAAATTCACATCGCTCCAAAGTTGGACAAATCACAATGGAGAAGCAGTCTGGATAAACCAGTCTGCTCACAACCCTGAAGAGGTCCACTGGACGATTCCTCACAGAGTCAATCCTCAGGCCGATGTAGGCTTTCTTCACCCTGAAAAATGTATGCTTATACCCTGCTGACAATACCTTCAAGGCTGTCCAGTCAGCATCCTGGTGGGTTCTTAACCACCGGTGCTCTTTCCTTCAGAGAGCCTGACACAGGTCCCAGAGGTTGTGAGAATACTGTGGCGCACTTATGGATCTTCAAGCAGGCATTCTCCAAAGAGGCACCCCTTTTCCATGTCTGCCTAATGAGCCAAGTTTTTCTTCTCAATGCAGACAGATGTCTGGCACAAATGAGGACAGATTGGCCCCAAGGGCAGCCTTAAACCTGAGGAGCTCAAGCAGCCTCCTAGGCTGTACAAAAGTGGCCTTGTGCCCATCACTCCTTTTAAGGGTGAGCCTGGATAACCCTATGATCTGTCCATAGGGTGGAAAACTTTACCTCCCTAACTGACACCCCCGCGCGAAGATCAAGTCGAGTGTATGACCGTGCTCATGTATCAGGCCATGCACAAAGTGACTAAATCCTATGGATCTCACACTATCCAAAAGATCCCTATCATTAGCATTGTCTGGGATCAATCCACATGTTGAGGTCCCCAAGCACCACAGAGTGAGGGAACTCCAGTAACATGGAAGTTTCAACATTGACAACGGAGACACAAAATCACCCCCTTGTCCAGGTGGCCTATACAACAGGGAGAAGTGCAAAGCTTGATTGTCATGCATGGCATAGCGAACAGTCATATACTCAAAAGACTTGATTTTGTTTCCCCTGGAGGGAGAAACCAAGGGGTTCAAGAAGCTAAAATAATGTGGTACAAAAAGAACAATACAGACCGGCGCCTCAAAGTCCAATTGGAAGGAACAAAAGTAAGTCCAAAGAATAGCTGCAGTGTCCAATGGAGCTTGATCCAATCTTTAGACAGCAGACTCCACAGCAACAACCATGGTACAGTATATAGTGCAAGGGAGACAAAAGGAAGAATCATAGCGTAACAAGGTATGAACTAGACATGTACACATAGACATAGACAAACATACACATACAACAATGACAGATAGGCTGACAAATAATAACAGAGAATTTATTAGACACAATAAAAACAATAAAAAGCAATGAACCAGTGAAGAGCAGGTGTGGGATCCGGTGTATAAAACCGGAATCCTACTTACAAGACGTCCAAAAGGTACAGGCAGGGGTGTATTGTGAGTGTGGTCCGGCGGCAGCTGTTGGTGGACACGTGGCGCTCGGGGGAGACTGCAGACACTTCCTCAGATCTGCATCAAGCTGTGCATCACTGTGGGCTGCTTCTCCTGATGCCGTTCGTCCGCGACCGGAAACGCGTCACTGTGGGCGGGACCAATTCCCGAAACTCCCTTCCCCTGTTGCTGTACACTGTTGAATTCTTGCGTTGGTCTGCTTTAAAAAAAAGGCCTTGGAGTGGGTGGTTAGGCCTCCCTTCGTAGTCCTGGTCCCGTGTAAGCTTCTGTGTTGACTGCAGGGTTGCAGATGGCTGCGACCCTGCAGTCAACACAGAAGCTTACACGGGACCAGGACTACGAAGGGAGGCCTAACCACCCACTCCAAGGCCTTTTTTTTAAAGCAGACCAACGCAAGAATTCAACAGTGTACAGCAACAGGGGAAGGGAGTTTCGGGAATTGGTCCCGCCCACAGTGACGCGTTTCCGGTCGCGGACGGACGGCATCAGGAGAAGCAGCCCACAGTGATGCACAGCTTGATGCAGATCTGAGGAAGTGTCTGCAGTCTCCCTCAAGCGCCACGTGTCCACCAACAGCTGCCGCCGGACCACGCTCACAATACACCCCTGCCTGTACCTTTTGGACGTCTTGTAAGTAGGATTCCGGTTTTATTCACCGGATCCCACACCTGCTCTTCACTGGTCCATTGCTTTTTATTGTTTTTATTGTGTCTAATAAATTCTCTGTTATTATTTGTCAGCCTATCTGTCATTGTTGTATGTGTATGTTTGTCTATGTCTATGTGTTACATGTCTAGTTCATACCTTATTACGCTACTGCATGATTCTTCCTTTTGTCTCCCTTGCACTATATACCATGGTTGTTGCTGTGGAGTCTGCTGTCTAAAGATTGGATCATCCTCCATTGGACACTGCAGCTATTCTTTGGACTTACTTTTGTTCCTTCCAATTGGACTTTGAGGCGCCGGTCTGTATTGTTCTTTTTGTGTTTCTTCACTAATTGTGTTTGGGTTAGTTTTCCTGGCAGCCTTGTCTCATATAGGTGATTATTACATCATTTATTGTCATTTATCATTGATATTTATTGTTGTTCACAAGCACTGTACACATTTGTTTTTTAGCGCTATATACACCATTCTTTTTCCAGTAAAATAATGTGGTGCAACTCCAGAGGACTCCCAGTACCATTGCTGTAAAAATAGGGTGTCAAAATTATGGGGGACTGCTGCTTTAAAATAAAATCGAACTTGACCCAATTACATTTTTGGACTTGCAATCAGGTTAATCTGTTTTGTTTGATCCTTATCTGAAGTACTGTACACAATGTCCAGAATTAAAAACATTATTTATTATTTTGCTTTGTTTTTACCCCTGGCAAATGTAATACTTGTTTAGTTTTATTATTGCAACATCCCAGAACTCTGGATAAAACAAATGTGTGCCGTGCAATTATACTGATTCCACTAGGGAACCATGTTCCTTTCCAGAATGGCAGCATTTTAAAACTTGGTATAACTTGGGAACAGGAGTAGTTCTGTGATTTTTACTATACCTACAAATACTCAAAAAATAGCTGGATTTCTCTGACGATAATGGTTCATTTTCTCATAGGACGTTAATTTACTCTCTTAGATAAAATATTACAGGTCAAATGTCTTGCTATACTGATGGAAAGCTTGATATGCTTTGCATCATAACAGCTTGCCATTACATCTTCAAATCCCTCTCTGAATCTAAACATCTGGTGTTTCTGGAGCTGAAACACAGGTAGAAATATAAACAGCAATCACAGATAATCATTAATATAACAAGAGATAAAGATGCCAAATTTGCAGCTAATGGCTTCATTCTGCATTCTTGTTTTCAGTAATTTTAAGTATTGCAGCAGGGCAAGGAAGTAAGGACATGAACAAACTGTAAGGCATCATTAACTTGTGGAAATAATGTCAGTGAATAAACATAAATGGATTTTTCCCTAAGGAGGATTATTTGGAAATGCCACAAAAAACTGGAAAATTAGACAAAGTAGTCTGAGGGAAGGAAATGCCTTTGAAAAATTGCAGCAGAGAACCTATTCAATTGTACAGTATACAACAGAAATAAAATAAAAATCCCTTGTTGATTTTGTACAGAGCAATGGTTAGCAATAGTGATGGGCAAACCAGTCAAATTCTATATAACATAGAGACACCTGTACTCAAAAAGAAGCACACGAGGAAAATGTATATTTAAATTATTCACACCCCGCACTTCCCACAATAATTTCCATAAGAAGTTAGAACTATATTAAGTTGGCCAAGTCCAATGCTCTTTGTGAGGAGTGGGGTACTGGCGTCAGACACAACAAGATCAAACACACAACCTTTGCTATTCTGGACAGATGCAATAGCATTGTGCACTAAACCAGTTGATGGGTAGCAGCACTATTACAACATACTTTTAAGCTCTGGTGCGCACATCTGTATCTAATCAAGCTATTGGCCTATCTCACAGGTATCTCAGATGTGCTCCTTTTTGTACACAAGGAACACTGAACTGGCAATGGCAACCAGTAAGTGGTCTGCTTTTAAAGGAAGTCAGGGGGATGGGGCTATAGGTGTGAGTAGTGAGCAGCTAAAAAGTACAGTATGCTGTGACATACATGCTACCCAGCAGCTGGTTTACCTCACGCTGATAGAGCTGGGGCCCAGAATGGAAGAGGTTGTTATTCTGTTGCACCGGATACCAGTACCCCCTACTTCCAGTGGTGCCTTAGGCTTGTCAATATTATTATTTTAGGAAGTGTGGGGGTGAGAGTAATGTTAAAATACTTTGCATAGCCATTAGCATGTCTAAGGTGTGCTGCTTTTTGAGAACAGGTGTCTCTCCATAAGTTATTTGGAGAGAGAGGTTGGAGGGGATATATATAGTGCTTGGGACTCTACTAAAATAGTGCTCTCCCTCCTCTCTCATACTAAGTATACTTTTTGTGCAACATGGGCTTAAACAAGCTTCCTTTTTCATAAACTCACTCAATATAGGTTTGGGAAGACAAGTAGTGTAGATCAGTTGGATTATTCTTCCATAGATTTCTCAAATATTTTGCAGGATGAATGACTGATTTGCAATGTGATTTACTGTATGTTGTCTAAAACTGGGGGGCGCGACATTGTTTGCGGGGGCGCATGGTTTACAGAGGCCCCGCACGCTTCCCGAAGGCACTTAAATTAAGTGCCGGGGAAGCGGCGAAGGCCTCTGTAAACTGCACTTACATTGGCTCCGGCGGCTTCTGATTGTCATGGCACTGTGACGTCATGACACCGACGCCGGAGCCAAGGAAAGAGGGGGGGGGGGGGGGCGCGGAGAGAAGGGAACAGCCGTCAGGGGGGCGCAGGGAGAAAAGATTGTGCTCTCCTGGTCTAAAGCTATACCTCTGGAAGGTTGATACATTTGTTTTAAAAAATAACCATACATTCATTGTTATGCTGTTTAAAGTGTTTGTTTTCATTTTCTGCAAAAGAACACAACTAAAATGCAGATAGCATTGATGATCTAGCATGGCATATGTCCCATAAATTATCATACATAATGTGCATAAATATTGGCACAAATAAGGATACCATTTCCTGTATGAAAAAAAATATTTTAATTGACGCATGCAAGGGCAGAGTATTTTAGTCACTGACAATATTTCAATGCAGAATGCAAAACAGCCAGCAAACAGCAATTATATGGCATTTTGCATAGTGTCACACTGAGAACAGCATTTGGATAATATAGATAATTTACCTGGAATTGTTTCCTTCTCACTGGTATGAAAACATTTGATTCTCAATACAGTATTTCAGCAAAATAAAAATAAAAGAACACAAAATAGAGGCAGCAGGTACTAAATTTTGTCTTAACTGTGTATTCGTGTATCTTTTTGTTAGGTCAACTTGTAAAATATTCATTTTTTGTAAAGCTACAAAACAAACCTTGTTTGATGTGTCTACATATAAGTCCTGAAAACACTAGTCTGATGATATTGAAGCAGCTTAGTCAATTTAATTAAAGTCTAAGGGGCTTATTCTCATAGTTCCGAAGTGTGACAAACTGCTTCTAAAGTGTCCTTAAGAAGCGGATTGGCATGTTTTGCTATTCTGTATGCCCTTCTCGCATGTCTAATTCGTGTCTAAAAGGCTATTTTAGAAGCAGTTTTATTCTGGCTCTGCCAATCCAATTGGTTTGTTAAAAAAGCCCCCAACTCGCATTTTTTTTTCAAAAACTGCAATTCTCGTAGCTCCATTATGCAAACCGCTTCTAAAACCTTAAATTTTTTCACACCACCTCAGGGGTTGTGAGATTGGTATTGGTACATCTACAGCCTGAAATATGGGGTAGGCTGAGAGAGTAAAACCCATAAGTTAGACTGAGGGGCCTATTCAAGTTGCTCTGAAGTGTGACAAACTGCTTCTAATGTGCCTTTAAAAGAGGAATCTCATGCTTTGCTATTCTGTAAGCCCTTATCACATGCCCAAACCGCGTTTTTAGAAGCATTTTTAGAAGCATTTTTACTCTTGATCTGACAATTTGATTGGTTTGTCAAGAGAGCCTCAAACTCGCATTTTTTGTCAACAACTGCTGTTCTAGTAGATCTGATATGCAAACCGCATCTAAAAACGAATTTTCTTTTTTAATACCATCTAAAGGGTGGCGAAATTGGTATTCAAGATACATCCAGAGTCTGAAATATCGGTTTGGCTGAGAAAGCAAAACCTATGTCAGACTGGAGTGACGGTGCTCGCCTCCGATCAGGAAGCGGAACCGCAGGGCTCAGGTAGGTATGCAAATTAACCGACCAGAGCACAGGGACCGATTCTTTTTGAGTATCCATATTCAGTAAGTAGGCAAGAGGTCAGGGCTGGCAGCAGTGGTGCAAAGTTCAGGCAACAGGCAAAAGATCAGGAAAGGCGGCAGGCAGTGAGGTCAGGGTCACGGCCCAGGGTCAACAACAGGGATTCCAAATGAACAGGCTAACCATAGCAACAGGCTAGCCTCTGGAACAGGGAAGACACAGGGATGACTCATGAACAAGGATGGCTCAGCAACAGGCTAGGCACAGCAACAGGCTAGGCACAGCAACAGGGAAGGCTCAGCTACTAGAACCCAAGGTGGCCAGGAACATAGGGAAACATATACAATGGTCAGACAGGGTCTTGAAGTCACTGGCTGCTATTTAAGCCCTTGAACAGGTACAGCCAATATAGCAGGCTGCCAGTAATCAAAATGTCAATAGCAGCCAGGTAAGGGCGGGTTCCAGCCAAAGTCTGGACCCCTTACAGTATCCCCCACTTCAGGAGAAACCTCTGGGCGATCAGAACTTGCTCACTTGGTGATCTTTGTGACTGAATTGTTTCGGAAACGTCTTGGACAGGTACAAGACTTGAAGAAACCCTGTTTATTGAGAACCCTCTCTGGGTCAGAAAGCAGCAGTACTGCTAGTCTTGATACGTAGAATTCATCATAAGACGAGACAGGCACATATAAAATCCTCTTGTCGAGGTTCAGTCCAATTAGACAGAGCAACTTATCTTTGACAGTTGAGGTAATGAAGTAGCTTTCTGCCGTGGGACTGTCCATCAGCAGGAGTCCTGCATCCCTGGGCAGGTGGGCTCGGAAATGCATCAATACAGAGACCAGGGAATCCGTGGGTAGTAAACTTGACTTTGATGTGGGAGACTTGGAATCTGCGTAGATACAACAGGCTCTGAAAGAGGATCAATGTGCAGAAACTTGTCTGTTCCGTGGAGCCCCCAGAATCCGCAGAGGAAGCACCAGTCACTGAAGGGCAATCAGAAAGAAGTACACCCGTCCCCACAGTGAGAGCACAGGAAATAGGAACGGGTACATCAATCTCTGCAGGGAAGTCCAAGAGGGGAAGAGGGGTGCATTTGTTTTTGAAGGGGACGCCATGAATTCAGGAAAGGACATGTCAGGTGCTGCACATGGATCAGTAAGCAGTAAATCTGTCTTAAAAGTGGGAGCCCTCGAATCAGTAAGGACATCAGTTACTGCAGGAAAATCAGTGAGAGGTAAATATGACCTTGAAGCTGAAGTCTTTGAGTCAGTAAAGGGGTACCTCAAACATTGCGGGAGAATCAGCTATACTTAAACTTGCCTTTGGAGTAGGTGTCCCAGACTCATGAAGGGTTACATAGGGTACTTTAGAGAAACCAATGATGGGAAAGATAGCCTATGATATAGGAATCTTAGAGTCAGTAATACATGCCGCAGATGCTGCTGAAAAATCAGTCATACTTAAACTTGTCCTCGGAATCGGTGTCACAGAGTCCTCAATGGTTATAACAGGCACTGCAGAGCAGTCGGTGAAATATACTGTATGCTTGTCTCTGAAATTATTGTATGAGAATCAGTTGTGGTTACACTAGGTACTGCAAATGGATCAGAGAAATATACGCTTGTCTCTGAAGTGGGTGTCTTGGGAACAACAATAGGCATACCAGATACTGTGGGTAATTGAATGGCAAGAACCTTAGAAACAAAATGTGGTTATCCAACATTGCATGGAACCCAGCAGTTGGGGTACTTGTCTTGGAAAAATCAGAACTAGGTATATTTAACCATGTGTCGACATTGGTGAAATGTCTGCTTGTCGCTGAAGTGGGTGTCTGCGATTCCCCAGTAGGTACCAGATAATATGGGAAACTTTATGGCAAGAGCCTTAGAAACAGTAAACAAGATCCTTAGAAACAAGGGACCTCAGCTATTGCAGGCGAATCAGAGAAAGGGAAACTTAACTTTAAAGCAGGAGTTTTAGCATTAATAATAAGTATATCAAACACTACAGGACAGTTAGAGAAAGGGGAACCTGCTTTTAAATCTGAGGTCTTATAACTAGCAAAGATTACTGCAGGAGAGTAAGAGAATGGAGGTGCAGTGGCAGAGCTCTGTGTGTGGGAGGGGTGTGAGATCTATCATGGATGCAGCCTCAGCTGGAGTGGGAGAAGTAAGGCTACTGAGAAATGTAGCTAAAGGAAACAAGAGTTTGTCTCCAGAAAGAGAGATGAAAGTGAAGACAGTGATACGTAAAATAAAGAAGCACAAGAAAAAGTCAGCAGGGAGCAGAGCAAGGAAACTGAAAGAGGTCATAAGCAGTGAGCCAGATGAGGCACCTGAGAGCCCCAACCCCAGGCACAGCGGCTTAGCAGCTCTCTAGAGAGAGGCACAGAGATCTACCTGAGAAAGAAGAGGAAAGATGACATGGTATGTAACCCCTGCAGTGTCTGCAGGATCCAATACTACTCCCCAGGGAGCAGCAGCACAGAGTGGGTCTCCCAAACACAGACCCCTGTGGCCAGCAGAGCAGAAATGGAGTCTGAGCAAGCAGACGAGCAAGTAACAGCAGCTCACACAGCTGAGCACGGAGTCCCAGGTACAGACAATGAGTCCACACTATCAGAGAGCAGTCTGTGTGATGCAAGCACTGAAGAGCTTGCAGTGCCAGAGTACAGCAAACACTGCAGGGCTGGCACTATCAGAGGGCAGCCAGAGTGCTGCAAACACAGTAGAAGTGGCACTATCAGAGAGCAGCCTGAGTGATGAAATCAGTGAACCTACACAAGAACAAGCAAACAGCACCAATAAAGCACAACCTGTGCACAGTGCGGGGGAGGGAGACATGAGAGGAGCTGCAGCTGTTGCCACTACAGAGGAGATTCCTGTCACAAATGGAGCAGCCTGCAGCAGTGGAGGAGAGAGGTCACAACCAATCACAGATGGATCAGCACAGAGGAGCATCCCAGGAGAAGCTGGAGAGAGGCTGGGGAGAGCAGAAGGCAGGCAGAGTACAGGGTCCGCATGGAGAGGTGCCGGGACCGGTCCAGGGTCCAGCAGTTACCCCCAGTTTCCAAGTCGCACAGCCAAACGGATAAATGTGGTGAGGCTGCGATATAAAGGTACTGGGGAAATCCATGATAAATGCTTTATTGGTAAAGTCCTTCTGAAGGAATCTATGGGGTTTCAGGCCTCTGACATTTTTGCCTTTATTCATACCCAGGTAACAGGGTGTATGATGTAAGCTTCAAAAGGGGTGATCTGTTAGAAGCTTTTTGGCATAGATTGGAGGACTTAAAACTCACAGACTTCTGGAAAAAATTTGTGGCCATCCCTGTGAGCCGTCCAGCAACTAAATTAGTGACCATTATTTTTTGCAATGAGTCTGTTGCTAAGCAGGACATTATATATTGTTTACAGAGACATTGTACTTTACTTTCTGACTGGAAAAAATAGAGGAGGAGATCTGGGAAGGAGGGAGGGTGTGGACAGGGAGCTGGAGGTGTAAAGTTAAACTGCGGGAAAAATATGGTATTGCTCACCATCTCCCAAATTCCCTCTTTATTGGGGGGGGAGGGGCAGGAGGGTCTGTTTCTAGATTGGCCAGCCCAGACTTTGCTTCAAATGTGGATCCAACAGACATTTAAGTGCAAGCTGTGACAAAATTAGGTGCAGTCAATGTGGGGTTCTGGAGCATAATTGTTCTGCCTGTCCTAATGTTTTTGTGCGGGGGACAGGGCCATTATTTTGATAAAATGGAGGAGAGAGAAACACCAGATGCCCCCAAAAGTGAGAGAGAGGAGGAAATAGCAGATACTGTAAGAAAGAAAGATGTATCTGCCATTGACCCCAAGCAGCCTATTCAGGTGACACTGTGAATGGTAACAGTATTAGGTCTAACATTCCCTGTGGTATCGCAGAGTGGGACAATGTGACTATTTGAAATTTTGGATGTGTGTATTCTTTTCCCTTGTATAGTATGTAATATTTGATGTTTTTGTATTGTGTATATATGTTGCCTGATTTTAAAAAATACAATTGCAGGAGAGTCAGAGAAAGGGTGACTTGACTTTGAAACAGGATCCTTAGATTCAGTAATAGGAACATCGGACATTGAATAAGGAATCTTAGAACCATCAAGGGTTACAGCACTTACTGCTGAGGAAACAGTGAGAGTTGTACTTGAGGAGTGGTGGAGAATTCATCTTTTGGCTTCTGGAATGCAAGGTTATCTTACTGAAGCAGAGGGGTAGGTGCCGACGAAGAATCAGCGGATGGTGCAAGAAGAGGAAGGCTGACAAAGATTTGCAAGCTGGAGGTGATGGCAGCAATTACAGTGTCCCATGTAGTCAGGAGGGAAGAGTTCCTATCCAGGATTTGGCCCCGGAGAGACAGCACCCTCCCTATCTAAGCTGAGTCCATATGTGGCCTGAGCATTATGTGACGGTGCTCGTTTCTGATCAGGAAGCAGACTCATAGGGCTGAGACAGGGATGCAAATTGTATGTATGTCTTTATTTATATAGTGCCATTAATGTACATAGCGCTTCACAGTAGTAATACACGTGACCGACCAGAGCCCAGGGACAGAGTTAGAGAATCTGTAGTCAGTAAGCAGGCAGGAGGCAGGGCTGGCAGCAGTGGTGTAAAGTCCAGGCATCAGACAAACGGTCAGGGAAGGCGGCAGACAGCGAGGTCGGGTCACGGTTCGGGGCCAGCAACAGGGATTCCAAATGAACAGACCAGCCACAGCAACAAGGAAGGCTTAAGAACAAGGAAGACTTAGTTACTAGAACCCAAGGTGGCCAGGAACACAGAGAAGGCTCACGAACAGGGACGGCTCAGTATCTAGAACCCAAGGTGGCCAGGAACACAGGGGGAAAAAATGCAATGCTCAGACAGGGGCTGGAAGTCACTGGCTGCTATTTAAGCCCTTGAACAGGTGCAGCTAATATAGCAGGCTGCCAGTAATCAAAATGTCCACAGCAGCCAAGTTACGGCGGGTTCCAGCCAAAGCCTTTCCTGGAACCCTTACAACTGGGAATGGAGTTGGCACCACCTCTGGTCATTACAGTACTAAAGTAAGTACAAACTGGGTGGATTGGCAGTTAAACCATGCTGTTTGTTCCTTTTTTTTTTAGAAGTGGTTTAGATGAAGTGATTTGCAATAGAGAATACCATTGTTTCTCATATTTCATTCCCCTTCTTTTTAACATTCCAAACCTTGCCGTTTGGCAATGAAAAAATGCAAATGAAAAAAAGGGTATGCTGATATATTCACTCAAATATATACACAAATGTTGCTAGGTAATTGAAGGAAACTGTGAGTCCGTGGTAAATGGACAAGGGTGTGGAAATAAACCAGGAATGGGTCCAAAAGCAATACTAGTATATAATATACAAAGTAGTGCAGTCTTAGGTTACAGATAAATATTATTGCAAAAACATACAGTAGAATATATGCATACAATTTCATCAAAATAATGGGATAAACAAAGAAAATCTAACACACCTTACCACATAAAAATATCATATTCCTTCAAAGAGGCTTGAAGTTGGAAATAGGGAAATCCACTTGAGAAACTGACATAACACACCATCTATGTTTAAATCCAAATTTATATTCTAAATATATGTTTTTTTATATTCTAAAAACATTCCACTTTGGTCTCGTCTGTCCAAAGGATATTGTTCCAGAAGTCTTGTGGTTTGTTCAGATGCAACTTTGCAAACCTAAGCCATGCTGCCATGTTCTTTTTAGAGAGAAGAGGCTTTCTCCTGGCAACCCTTGCAAACACACCATACTTGTTCAGTCTTTTTCTAATTCTACTGTCATGAACTTTAACATTTAACATGCTAACTGAGGCCTGTAGAGTCTGAGATGTAACTCTTGGGTTTTTTGCAATTTCTCTGAGCATTGCATGGTCTGACCTTGGGGTGAATTTGCTGGGACGTCCACTCCTGGGAAGTCTTGAATGTTTTCCACTTTTGAATAATCTTTCTCACTGTAGAATGATGGACTTTAAATTGTTTGGAAATGGCCTTATAACCCTTCCCAGATTGATGGGCAGCAACAATTGCTTCTCCAAGATCATTGCTGATGGATGACTGACTGACTGGGTGACTGACTGACTGGGTGGGTGACTGACTGACTGGGTGGGTGGGTGATGGACTGACTGGGTGGGTGATGGACTGACTGGGTGGGTGACAGACTGGGTGGGTGGGTGACTGGGTGGGTCAACTGGCCCCAATACATTTTAAAAATACACCCACCCGTCCCCCAATACATATACAAAATACACCCACCACCCCAATACATATACAAAATACCCCCACCACCCCAATACATATACAAAATGCCCCCACCACCCCAATACATTTACAAAATACCCCCACATCCCTAATACATATACAAAATACACCCACCAGCTCAATAAATTTAACATTCAGACTTTCCTTGGGGATGTTGTTAGGAGGGGGGGCAGTGGATTTGGAGGGGTGGGCAGTGGATGTGGAGGTGTGGGGGGCAGTGGATGTGGAGGGGTGAGGGGCAGTGGATGTGGAGGGGTGGGGGGCAGTGGATGTGGAGGGGTGGGGGGCAGTGGATGTGGAGGGCTGGGGATGTGGAGGGGGGCAGTGGATGTGGAGGGCTGGGGGACAGTAGATGTGGAGGGGTGAGGGGCAATGGATGTGGAGGGGTGAGGATGTGCAGGGAGGGGCAGGGGATGTGGATGGGGGGCAGTGGCACACAGGCCAGGCGACCACCGCAAACATCCTCCCGCTCAAACAGCCGCCAGTGGGCGGCAGCGGTAATCGGGGAGGGGGGAACTGGCAGCTGTAATCAGGGAGATAACTGGGGAGGGGGAGAGGCAGTGGTAACTGGGGAGGGGAGAGCGGCAGCGGTAACTGGGGAGGGGGAGAGCGCCAGCCGCATGGCCACATAACAACCACCTCTCCGATCGAAGGGAAGCCCCGTGCGCGCCAACTGCCGGACTGTCTTAGCCGCCCCCCTCCCTCCAAACCCAACCAAGAGGAAACGTGGCTGGAGGGGGAAGCACTGGATCCAGAACCCACCCATCAACCTTGCCCCCCGCTTGCCCCCCTCATGCGCGTCAAGTGGGAGTGCTGTGCCGGGACCCTGTCTCTATATACCTTTATGCTTATACCTGCATATCATACTGTGTGGACTTTGGACTTCTACAAATATTTTGATGTGCCTTTCCTCATCATTATTGCCTTTGGATGTCTACATCATCAACAAGGACTTCTCTTGCTTCTGTGGCTGAGTATCTATAGCTATTTACACTTGGTACTCGCTACTGTATATTAGAAAGCTCTATGGGACATTGTATTTGCAGATAGAGCCTCTACATTTTTTGTATTCTGGACTTTCTTTGTACCCTGGGCTTCAGCCCTTTGGGTTATTTTTGGCTCTTGATTCATTATATTATTCTACTCACTACATAGTAGCAGTCTGTCTATATAGCATATTCTCAATATTTATGCAGCTCACGCTGACCTTTCAGTTACTCATGACATTATGACTGACATTTACTAAATCTCACCTCCTATCGTAGGGTCATGCAGGCTGATCTGCTGCTCCAATGAGGGTCTACGTCGCAGGCGTGCGGCCTGGAACGTGGTCACGTGCTTCTGCCGTCGCTTCCAGCGGCATAGTGGGCAGTCAGTTGTGCCCTTCGATCCGCTGCTCCACTGGGGGTGGGCGATATATGGGCGCGGCCAGATATTCGGTCGCGCCTCTGACGTTGCTCCTTGCGACGCAGTGGGAAGATGGTCACACTGTCTTTTCCGCTGCTCCAATGAGGGCGCGCGTCGCACGTGCACAACCTGGAACGTGGTCGCGCATCTTTGACGTCACTCCCAGCGGCACAGTGGACAGTCAGGTATGTAGAAAATAAGTGCAGTTCAGTTTGACCTTACACCTTAATAAAGTGCCTCGGCATGAAACGCGTAGGTGCGATTGTATAGTCCATCCGTTTTTGAGCCTACAATAAAACTGATCTGACTACTTGGAGTTTGCTTGGAGATTTTTTCATTTTCTCAAGATTGGAGGTCCTTCTGCTGTGCTCCGTCACAAACTACATTCCTGGACATTTACTAAATGTAGGATTTCTTACACGGTTCAATTATTTTTACATGTGTTTCTCTTATTTATAATTTTTTTATTTGGTCATTCTGATATGCATATGCCTTGTGGTGTGTCACTCACTGCCTGGTTAGATTGGCTCCTTGTGGTGTGGCCACCCATATAGAATCATCACATAGTTACGTCATTACAGTATACATGGGTACTCATCTATTTCTTATGACCGGCCGGTCGTGATCATAAAGCGAGCACTTGCTGTCTGTATTATCTGTGTCCTCTGCATTTGATTTTGATTTTATATTATGTACAGCAATCATTTTTGTCCATTGAGGATACTTAGGGTTCCTGTGTGTTTTTTTTAGCTAATGTCTTTTTATATGTGTTTAATAAACTGTAATTTTTTTGGTCATCCCAAGTGCTCCTTCAGGGACTTCTTTTTCCCTTTTATTTTTGGTAACTATATATAATTCTTGTGATTAATATCAGATCCTCCACCTGCCTTCCTTGACTCTTTTTCCACTGTCACAGAGGAGGATCTGTCGTTGCTGATCTCCTCTTCTCCCTCTACCTCTTGTCCCCATTCACTCCAATCTCCTAAAACCTATTTTTTCACGGTAGGGGTAGCCAGGATCACATAATAAAGGTGAAACCCAGCCTGCTGTCCCAATACCGTGTGTGATGGCTGCCTCTGTGAGGCTCATTTGGCATGGATGTAATGTTTTGTTTAACCCCTTCCAGAAAAGAGCTAATTACTGTGTGGTGTGTGGAAGGGGGAAAACTGTATGAATTGGGGAACGGGGACTGTAATATAAAAAAGCACTTTTATTCTCTCTATGAGTATTTTCCCCACACAGTTGGCAAGCCAGTGATGTGATTTGTTTGTCAGCATTTTTCTGCATGCAGGCCCAGTAATTCACTTAGCTTGGCTGCAGGCAGAGAAATGCCGAGTTGTGACAAAGGCTGGGGGTGACTAAGAACCGGGACAATGGTGAGAACGGAAGAGCCGATTATCAGGTCCGGGCACGGTCTCTCAGTGGGGCAGAGCCTTTGATCCTTCAAGACACTGTGGCGCCTACCCAGCAGGAGGTATGGGGCTGGCTAAGGGAACGTTGCCAGGTCTCAGTCCCGTAGGCGCAATTCCCATTACCCAGTTTGAATTTCCCATTCGCGAGCAGCTCTCTCCTTGAGGGGCGGTCCAGAGTGCCCCCTCCTCTGGTGCAGCCGGACGATCCCTTATCCTCTGATTGGCTGCAGCCTCATGATCCAGACTCTGATTGACTGGTGGCTTCTGCTCCATGAAAAGTATAGCAGACTGAGGGCTACAGTATGTAAGGAGTGCGGCGGATCAGAGAACAAGAACAGTTTGGGAGTCGATCGGAGACATGGCTGACGGGGTTTATTAAAGTGCTAATGAACGAATAACACTGAGAAGCCTGGGAAGAAGATGTTTATGGCAAGCCTACTGAAGCAGGCCCCTGCACCTAGTTGAGGCTAGTTTCTTGCCCCACAGGCCCCCAGTTGGATTGTGATTGTGTATTTTGTATTTTTGCTGTCTTGCCAGCATAAACTTTCATTTATTCAACTTCTGTGTCCTGTCTGGTGATAGTGATGCCGGTTGTAAAGGTGTTAAAAGTTCTGGTTCCCCGTGACACTCTTGCTCCTACTATAATCACTAACCTCACACAGATAACTCCTCCCTCTACTCTGGTAACTTTCTCTCCTCCTTCAAACATGCAACAGTCATACCATTACTCAAAAACAACAAGCTTGACCCTCCCTGTCTTTCTAACTATTGGCCTTTCTCCCTCCTGCTTTTTACCTCTAAACTCCATGAACATCTTGTATTCTCTCGCTTGCACCATTTTCTCAACACCTATTCCCTCTTAGACCCACTCCACTGAAACAGCCTTCACTAAAATAACTAATGACTTTTATGCTGTTAATGACAGAGGTCATTACACTCTGCTCATAATATTCAACCTCTCTGCAGCATTTGATACTGTGGACAACACTCTTCTCCTTCATATTCTCCATACTCTTGGTATTCATAACCTCTTACCTCTCCCATTGTACTTTCATTGTCTCTTTTGCTAACACCTCCTCCTCCTCTATCGATCTCTCTGTGGGTGTACCCCAGGGCTCTGTCCAGGGACCTCTCCTCTTTTCTCTGTACAAACTCTCTCTAGGTGACATAATCACATCTCTTGGGTTCAAATATAGGGGCCTATGCAGTAAACAGAGAGAATAGCCATTCGCCAGATTTAGAACTCGCCATGTTTTTGGCGGATTCCCCTCGCAGTATGCAGGAAAGTGCGCATATCTGTGAGAGGAATCTGGCAGAGAGATGGCGAGCCCTGGCGAGAAGGGCTCCGCTGGCGAGATCTGTCAGCAGAGAGCGAGATCCACGTCTCTCTGTACAAATCTCGCCCGCAAATAAAAAATGGTTACATAACAATTGGATTAATATTGTAGATGTGCAGGGGGTCTCCGGAGATGAACCGCGTTGGTTTTATATCCGGGGACTCCCTGCTTCACGAGATACAGGTCCCGTTATGAGGTGCCAGTATGTCCTATGCATGGAGGTAGGCCGATCCCATGACGCGGGACATTTACATTCTTAGGAGATACCGGCATTCCATAAGGGGGCCTATATCTCAGGAAGCAGGGGGTCCCCGGACATAAAACCAACACGGTTCATGTACGGAGACCCTCTGCACATGTACACTATGAATACAAATACTGTAATGCTGCTTCATTACCATAGCGGCTATCCGTTAAGGCAATGAAGGGGTTAAGTCACAGTAGCATGTTTATTGGGGACAATTGCCCCCAATAAACATTGCAATACACAACACAATCAGTCTCTGTGCCCTCAACAACCCCTAAACCCCCCCTTCTATACATAACCCATAGTTATGTTTTTAGGCACAGGAATGGTACTATAGGCTGGCGGTGGCCTTCGGGTGTTCCCGCAGGGGTCCCCGCTTGCCTGCAGTATCAAGTCTGTGCCCCAAAAAAATAATTAAAAAACACATAAATACTTTAACATAAATACACCCCCCCCTCATACCCACCCCCGTGAGGCATAACCACCATCACCCCAACACACCGGGAGGCCTACCCTCTGTCCCTTAGGGACAATACCCCCTACCCCCAATACCCACATTCTAAACAATACACACACCCGCAATAAACATAACAATTATTAATAAACTATACATAACCCACCCACACCATATAGCAAATATATTGTGGTGTTACTTAACCCCTTAATAACAATAACGGTTAATAACCGCTAAAGTTATTAATGGGTTAAGCCACCCTGCACCCATTCATTTGTAGAGTGGCTTCATCATTCTCTTTATATATAGATATATATTTTATCTATATATATATATATACATATACATGTAATCACAATCGACAAATCACCAAAAAATCTACTCGCCGAACAAAAAAATCTACTCGACACCTAGTACCACACGTGTGCTACTTGGGCCAATAGGAGCTCACCACGATGTTAAATCCACTCGCCCGGGGCATGCAAATGTATAGATGTGTCGAACACTGTATATATATATATATATATATATATATATATATATATATATATATATATATATATATATATATATATTACACCAGTAACCCTTTAAGTTCCCTAACATTTTTGGCATGCACAGCAATGACACTATAGGCTTGTTTAATTATATGTTTTATTGCAATTTGCTCTTTACTGGTTTGGATAGGTGCTTGCAGTATTCTCTTATGAGATGTGTTTTTATTTTCATTTGGCTTTGTTTTTAATTTGGCAGTGATGTTGTCAATTACAGATCGGATGTTTTAAATTACTACAGGCATATCTTTTCCCATTTCTTTGTAGATTGCTTAATTGTACTTATATTTTAAATATATTCATAAAGATATATTTAAAATATTATATATATATATATATATATATATATATATATATATTGTGGTTAGCGGGGATGAGTGCAGTGTGTAATCGCCCCAACGGTGGTTATTTATGGCTTGCGGGTGGGTGGCTGGAGGGCTTAACCGGGTATTAACCGCTATGGTAATGAAGGGGTTAAGTTGACCCGCAACACCCCCCCCCGGAAGCCATAAACACCCCCCAAAGTCCAAATACCCCCTTAATCTACTGCCGCTCCCCACACAAAGCATGGTAATGGATGGTTAACCCTTTCATTGCCTTAGCGGTTGGCCGCTAAGGTAATGAATTGGGCTGTTAATTCATTATTCCTGCTTCGGATGCATGGGGGGGGGCTTCGGTGCTGGTATTACTGGGTATCAGCTCTGGAGCCCCCTGGCATCAATCCGAGGCAGGAAAAGGGCCTGATTTTTTTTCTATGTCCCCTATCGCCGCTCAGCACCAGCTTCTTGCCAACTTTTGTTGGTGGAGCGATTTGGAGAAAATGTCTCCATTCTAGAGCGCCGATCAACGCCGAGATGCTGATCGGGGCTACTAGAATACAGCGGGTTTTAAAACTGGCGAGATATTGCTTCTCGCCACCCGCGCGGCGCGTTTTTTTTCAGAAAAAAAACGGCGGATTTTCCTCATTTACTGAATTGCTGTAGGCATATTTGCCAATAAACTGGCGAGATAGGGCTTCTCGCCGGTTTCTGCATAGGCCCCATAATGTCTATGCTGACAACACACAAATTTACTTTTCAACCCCTGACCGTACACATGCTGTACAGACGAAAGTTTCTGAATTTCTCTCTGCGATATCATCCTTGATGACTCTCCGCCGACATAAAATTAACATGTCAAAAACAAAGTTCTTTATATTTAATCTCAAACCTGGTCCTACTACCTCCTTCCACATTAGTGTTGGAAGTACTGTCATACACCCAGTAGTCCAAGCACGCTGCCTAGGGGTCAAACTCGACTCTTCTCTCATATTCTCCTCTCACATTCAAAACATATCTAAAACCTGTGGCTTTTTCCTCCACAATATTACAAAGATATGCCCTTTCCTCTGTTGCTCGACTGCTAAATCTCTGACAAAGGCCCTTATTCTCTCCCGTCTTGATTACGGTAACCTTCTGCGGTCCGGCCTTCCTGCCTCTCACCTGTCTCACCTATCCTAAAGGCTGCTGCCAGAATCACTCTACTCTTTCCTACATCTGTCTCAGCGTCTCCCCTGCTAAAATCCCTATCTTGGCTTCCTATCAAATCCGCATCACACACTCAATTCTCCTCCTAACTTTTAACGCTTTACACTCTTCTGCCCCTCCTTACATCTCAGCCCTAATTTCTCGCTATGCACCATCCCGACTCTTGCATTCCGCTCAAGGATGTCTTCTCTCTTCGCCTCTTTGTATCTAACATCTTAAACCTTTCTCACTGACTGCCCCAACCTCTGGAATGCCAATCCCCTCAATTTCAGACTAGCACCCTCTTTATCCATCTTTAAGATCCACCTTAAAACACACCTGCTTAATGAAGCATATGAGTAGCTCCGTGGCTAATACTGTACACCTCATACATAAACCTTGGCCCCTTGCAGACGTAGTTTCCAGAATGCCCTCCTACTGTCTCTGTATGTTCTTCCTAAAAATCAATTAGATTGTAAGCTCTTTGAAGCAGGGACTCCTTTTCCTAAATGTTACTTTTATGTCTGAAGCACTTATTCCCATAATCTGTTATTTGTATTATTTGTTATTTATATGATTGTCACGTGTATTAATGCTGTGAAGCTCTATGTACATTAATGGCGCTATATAAAGACATACGTACTGTACATCCACGATATTTAATATTTAGCAAAATTTATACAGCTATGGACTGCCTTCCTGGCCACACTCTATGACATTGTCCAGAACACATAGTAATTTCTTTCGAGTAATATGTAAAAGTGTATTGCTTATTTCTACTGTCAGAGTTGTGTCTTCACAGTTCAATCGCCCCACTTTCCAAAACAGGCCTTGTCCCCAGATAACCCCTTTTCTAGACAAACACAGAAAACCAGGTGATGTCTGAACCGCAATAAAATTCCTTGTAAAGAGGCAACTTGCAACTCGAATTAACCTCTGGGGTGACAGATTATTAAAATATTGAATATGTTCTTACCTTATTATGACAGCTATATGCACAACTTGCAGCTACTGTACTAGCATATGCCCAAAGTGTCTTTCTTGCTATTAATTACAGTGCTTTTTTATTCTGATGACGTTTTCTGCATGCCTTGTAATGCCTCTATCCCCCCTGACTTCAGTAATTTGAACACCTTCCTCTTCCTTTCAGTTTCTTCCCCATCTTAATTATTTAGACACATTGGTTTTAAAAGAATGGTGGACCCAGGCACCATCATTCTTCTGTGCCCTCACTCCCACTTGTCCCAACCACTCCTCATCCATACATGGCAGCACAAGCTCTATGGATTCTAAGGTGCTTCTTTTCCATGTGTAAATCACTCCCTCCTGAATGAAGATATAATTACCCACTCCTCGTAAGTCTTTTGGCAACCTCCGCAGCCTGTTAGCATCGGTTTTCAAGGGGTACTTTTTAATAGACGATCGGTTAGACATAGAAAATATATTGTGTTATTCCTGGGTGGAACTTCCACACCAGCATACAGCTGCTACCTGTGGTGTTGGTGGCTCTTCCACTCCAGCCTCCTCATGTAATTGCTCCTTACGGTCTACCTTGTCTGCCCCTCTGGCTTCCGGGTGTACCCGGACAGGCTGCAACATGCGGTCTGCAGTGTGCAGCATATGGGTCACTGGATGATACTTGCTACAGATGCGCTCCTGTTTCCCAGACTTGTTCTTATCTGTCCCTCTAGCTTCCGGGTGTACACGGACAAGCTGCAGCGTGCAGTGTGCAGCATACGGGTCACAGGATCACACTTGGTGCAGATGCACTCTAGTTTCCCAGACTTGTTCTAATTGGGAGTATATTTAGCAGGGGAGTGATGTGTATCCCTCTAGGGATCTTATGAGTCCTCTAACGGCTCAAAAAGGTTCAATGCGGCAACCCTACTTGTTTCACCTCTGGCTTCATCAGGGGTATAACTTAGTGCTTTGTTCAGTGTCCTTTTATACAGTGCATATCTGTAAATTCAGAATTCTAAATCTTAATATCTTATTTTTAAAGTTTGAAAGCAAAAATAGAAATTAGAATTCTGACAAGGAATAATTTCCATATATTTAATGGGTTTCCAAAAATTGGGAAATCTCACAACGAAAAGGGAAATTGATAAACGTTAATGAGGATGGTAGGGCAAAGCTGCGACCCCTCCTGCCTGGCGGAGGCCACCCCTGAAGGTCGGAGGCCCCCCTTCCAGTCGGCAACCCCACAGCCTGGCGGAGGCCCCCCCTAGCGGTGGGAGGCCCTCCCTGCTGGTCGGCACCCCCCCTGCCTGGCGGAGGCCCCCCTGCCGGTCGGCGACACCTTATGCCTGGCGGAGGCCCCCCCTGCCTGGTGGTTTGCCCCCCCTGCCGGGTGGCAACCCCATCATGCCGTGCGGAGGCCAACCCTGCCATGCCTGTGTGTGAGACGGTGTGTGTGAGACAGTGTGTGTGAGACAGTGAGTGTGAGACAGAGTGAGAGTGTGTGTGTGAGTGAGAGTGTGAGAGTGTGTGTGAGTGAGAGTGTGTGTGAGTGAGAGTGTGTGTGAGTAAGAGTGTGTGTGAGTGAGAGTGTGTGTGAGTGAGAGTGTGTGTGTGTGCGAGTGTGAGAGTGTGTGTGTGTGTGTGTGTGTGTGTGTGTGTGTGTGTGTGTGTGTGTGTGTGTGTGAGTGAGTGTGAGAGTTGGTGAGTGTGTGAATACAGACACCCACTGAGTCAGTCATAGTCACCCACTGAGTCAGTCATAGTCACCCACCCAAGAGTCAGTCAGTCACCCACCCACCCAAGTGTCAGTCAGTCACCCACCCACCCACATAAGTGTCAGTCAGTCACCCACTCACCCAAGTGTCAGTCAGTCACCAACCCATCCACTCACGTGTCAGTCACCCACCCAAGTGTCAGTCACCCACACAAGTGTCAGTCACCCACCTAAGTGTCAGTCACCCACCCACCCAAGTGTCAGTCAGTCACCCGTCACCCACCCAACATCCATCACCCACCACCTGACCCACTCTCTCTATGCCTGTCACCCTCTCTCTCTGTCAAACACTCTCTCTCTCTGTGTCAAACACTCTCTGTGTCTCTCTCTGTCTCTTTCTCTCTGTGTCAAATACACTCTCTCTGTTTCTCTTTTCTCTCTGTCACACACTCTCTCTCACACTCTCTCTGTCTCACACTCTGGATCTGAATATCATATTTACCCTATATATCTTAACTGCCCTATACCTACACCGAAATAACCTATACTGCTTTTTTCCAGATCTGACTCGAGCTTCCCACTGGAGACATCGGAATCTCCAATATCCCAGAAGACAGGTAGGGAACAGTTCCCCTCCAGTATATAATATTGCGGGAATGAGGAACTGCGGATCCGGTAATATCCCAGGCGGGATTGCTGCTTTAGATATTGTGAAGCAAGGGCGTCTAGGCACTGGTTAAGGGGTTCAGGAAAGTAGCAATTCACATCTGGCTTTTTTTTCTAGATCCGACACACACACACACACACACACACACACGTAATTATGTAACAAGGACTAATTGTAGTAAAGTATAAATGCAATACAATAAATAAACTGTTATGTCAAAAATGAATGTTGTTCTTACTAGGAATTTATTCAATTTCTTTTTTTTAAAAAAAGCACGGCTGGGAACGGGGCTAAGAGTGGGCTGGGGGCAGGGCTAAATGGCGAGTAGATTTTTTGGTTCCGCGACTAGATTTTTGGGTGATTTGTCGACCACTGTGTGTGTATATATATCTATATATATATATATATATATATATATATTTATATATCTATATATATATACAGGCATACCCCGGTTTAAGGACACTCACTTTAAGTACACTCGCGAGTAAGGACATATCACCCAATAGGCAAACGGCAGCTCGCGCATGCGCCTGTTAGCACGCCCTGATCAGCAATACAAGCTCCCTACCTGTACCGAAGCTGTGCACAAGCGGGGAGACTATAGAGCCTGTTACAAATGCGTTATTTACATCAGTTATGCACGTATATGACGATTGCAGTACAGTACATGCATCAATAAGTGGAAAAAAGGTAGTGCTTCACTTTAAGTACATTTTCGCTTTACATACATGCTCCGGTCCCATTGCGTATGTTAATGCGGGGTATGCCTGTATATATCTATATATAGCTTCTTTGCATACCCAGTTAATCAACCGCACACTGATGAGACCCATTAAGGTCAAAACAGCTGTCTGTGGGTGGTTTTCTGGGTATGCACCTTAACCCTGGCTGTGCTCAAAGCTGTGACCATGCAGCAAGCTTAAGCCTATAAGGAACCATGTTAAAAATGGTTTTTGAAGCAAAAAGTGTCACTGTGTGCTAATTTGCATGTCATTTCCTAGAATCCCTTGCTGCAATGGAAGTGCTGTGTGCTTGGTGATAATGGGGAAAGGCGGGGTTGCAGACCTGCCTAAGACATGCAGATGAGCATACAGTTGTATTTACATTTATATATATATATATATATTTTTTATATATATATAAAATCTCCAACACACAGAGTTGGTGCCGCTGTCAAATCAACTCCCTATAGATCAAAATAAATCACTAGGCCAGATTTAAGGGTTAAAATTACCCTATGGTGGTGCTAACGACAAAACTGATATAGAGACAAAAAAAGAGAAAAAAGTGGGTCTGTTTAAAGCACTCAGAAATGATGTGAAAATACAAAATGGATTTTATTAGCAACACAAAAAACACAAGGGTTAAAACATACCTAAACACATACAAAAATGAGAACTGCTGACCAAAAAAGAAATATTACAGATACACACAAATAAACCCAAAATGTGTAACAGGTAATATAGAAAGGTATAATAATGCAAATCCAGGGGAAAGAAAATTCCCCTAGATATGCAGTAATGATCGGCCGATCATAAATGATAAATGCAAATGACCAAAATATTACCAAAATCTAAACATAGCCCAGATATAACCAAAGAACAAAACAGAATTAAATAATACTGTAATATAATGCCCAGAATGCTGTACAGTCTAATGATGTCAGCAATACCCTGGCAAACACAATAAACCAGGAAAAAACAATGAAGGAATATCCAGGAGATGCACAGACTAAATCATCTATGTATGTGAGGTGTAAAACAGTAAATCAGCAGATAATGCAAGGGAGAAAAACATATAAAAATGACTCCCTAATGCCAGAGGTAGATGTTACATAGTTACATAGTAGATGAGGTTGAAAAAAGACGTACGTCCATCAAGTTCAACCTATGCTAAATTTAGACAACAGATACAATATCCTATATCAATACTTACTTATTGATCCAGAGGAAGGCAAACAAAAAACCCCATTAAGGGGAAAAATTAATTCCTTCCTGACTCCAAGAATTGGCAATCGGATGAATCCCTGGATCAACATCCTTCCCATGTATACTTATTTGGTATATCCCTGTATACCGTTCCAATCTAAAAAGATGTCCAACCTTTTTTTGAACAAATCTATTGTATCTGCCATCACAGTCTCCATGGGTAATGAATTCCACATTTTAACTGCCCTTACTGTAAAGAACCCTTTCCTTTGTTGCTGGTGAAATTTCCTTTCCTCCAACCTTAAGGGATGGCCCCGAGTCCTTTGTACTGCCTGTGGGATGAATAGTTCTTTTGAAAGCTCCTTGTATTGTCCCTGAACATATTTGTATATAGTTATCATATCCCCTCTTAGACGCCTCTTTTCTAATGTAAATAAATCTAATTTAGTTAGCCTCTCCTCATAAGTTAGAATGTCCATCCCCTTTATTAATTTGGTGGCTCTTCTCTGCCCTCTCTCTAGTTCCATAATGTCTTTTCTTAGGATTGGTGCCCAAAATTGTACTCCATATTCAAGATGTGGTCTTACTAATGCTTTGTAAAGGGGCATAATTATGTTTACTTCCCTTCCATCCATTGCCCGTTTGATGCAAGATAAGATCTTGTTTGCCTTTGTAGCTACTGCATGACATTGGGCACTATTGCTAAGCCTGCTGTCTACAAGCACTCCTAAATCCTTCTCCATCAAGGATTCCCCCAATATATCTCCATTTAATTTGTAAGTCGCCTTTTTATTCTTGCATCCCAAATACATAACCTTACATTTATCGGTATTAAACCTCATCTGCCATTTACCTGCCCACGTTTCCAGTCTCTCCAAGTCCTTCTGAAGAGAAATTACATCCTGCTCTGATTCTATTACCTTACACAATTTGGTATCATCAGCAAAGATGGAGACTTTGCTCTCGATCCCAAACTCAAGGTCATTAATAAACTAGTTAAAAGCAGGGGTCCCAGTACCGATCCCTGAGGTACCCCACTCCCGACTTTAGCCCAACCTGAAAAAGTTCCATTTATGACAACCCTCTGTTGTCTGTCCTTTAACCAGTTTTCAAACCAGGTGCATATATTATTACTGAGTCCAATTTTCTTTATTTTGTACACCAACCTCTTGTTTGAAACCGTATCAAAAGCCTTTGCAAAATCTAAGTAGACCACATCAACTGCATTACCCTGGTCTAAATTCCTACTTACCTCCTCAAATAAACAAATAAGGTTAGTTTGGCAAGATCTATCCTTCATAAATCCATGCTGACTATAACTAATAATTTTGTTTTCCATTAGGTATTCCTGAATATTATACCGTATCAAACCTTCAAGTAGTTTCCCTACTATTGAAGTCAGGCTTACAGGTCTGTAATTTCCCGGTTGCGATCTAGCTCCCTTTTTAAATATAGGCACCACATCTGCTTTACGCCATTCTTGTGGTACTGAGCTTGTGGAAATGGAGTCCTTGAATATTAAATATAATGGTTTTGCTATTACTGAGCTTAACTCCTTGAGAACTCTTGGATGTATGCCATCGGGGCCAGGTGCCTTATTTACTTTAATTTTTTTCAAGTCGCTTATGAACTTCTTCCTCAGTTAACCAATTGTTCATTAATATGGAGGTTGTGGCTTCCTCCTGCGGCACTACTATTGCACTTGATTCTTCCCTGGTAAACACAGAGGCAAAGAATGTGTTTAATACCTCATCTTTTTCCTTATCTCCAATAATCTGCCTACGCATCTCACACTGAAAGGGTCCTATATTTTCTTTTCTCATTTTTTTGTTATTAAGGTACTTAAAGAACTTTTTAGTGTTGACCTTACTTTCTATTGCAATCCTTTTTTCATTATCCATTTTTGCTAATTTGATTGCCCTTTTGCAATTTTTGTTACATTCCTTATAATTCTGATACGATGTATCTGTCCCTTCTGACTTAAAGAATCTAAACACCTTCCTCTTCTTGTCAATTTCCTCCCCTACCTGTTTATTTAGCCACATTGGTTTTGACTTATTTCTTTTATACTTATTACCCAAGGGTATACACTGATAAGTGTGCTTTTCTAACAATGTTTTAAAAACTGCCCATTTATCTTCAACATTTTTCCCTGCAAAAACATCATCCCATTGTATTACTACTAGATTAGATCTCAGTTTATTAAAATCTGCCTTTCTAAAGTTTCAAGTATTTGTTGAACCCAAGTAATCTGTTTTTTGATAATTTATTTCAAATGAGACCATGTTATGATCACTGTTACCCAAATGTTCCAGGACTTGAATATTTGTTATTACTTCTACATTGTTTGATATGACCAAATCCAGAACTGCCCCTCTCCTGGTTGGTTCCTCAATCATTTGGGTCATATCATTGTCTTTAAGCACCCCCAAAAACCTTTTGTTGTAACGCTAATCTCATTGCCCCAGTCTATGTCTGGATAATTAAAATCCCCCATTATGCAAACATGACCCAGTTTTGATGCCTTCTCCATTTTCAAAAGTATTTTAGCTTCCTCAATCTCACAGATATTTGGTGGTTTATAGCATATACCCACAAAACATTTTCTTTATACTTTTACCTCCACTGCTAATTTCTATCCACAAAGTCTCTACATTTTCATCATTCCCTTCATAGACATCATCCCTTATAATAGGTTTTAGATCCGGTTTAACATATAAACATACTCCACCTCCCCTTCTATTTGTTCGATCCTTCCGAAAAAAGAGTATAACCCTCTAAATTAACTGTCCAGTCATGAGTTTCATCCCACCATGTTTCAGTAATGCATATGATATCATACTGCTCCCTTGCAGCTATTAATTCAAGCTCCCCCATTTTATCTGTCAGGCTTCTTGCATTAGCAAGCATGCATTTAAGTTTTTTTTTCAGCCTGTATTATTATCTTATCTGCTCCTTCCTTTCTGCTCCCACTTGGTTTAGTCTTTAGAAGTTTTCTAGTAATATCTGTATTTACTATGGGTGTCTCACTGCTTGTCAAACTTGCACTTGCCCTCATTCTACCTCCATACCACCTTGTATCCTCATCTATTCCATTTAGTTCATTATCTGTTTCATTCCCCTCCCCCCTCCATCCTAGTTTAAAATCTCATGCAACCTTTTTAGCATTCTCCCCGCTAGCACAGAAGATCCCTCTTGTTTGAGGTGCAATCCGTCCCTAGAATATAGATGGCACCTCTCAGAAAAGGAGTCCCAGTGCTCTAAAAACCCAAACCCCTCCTTCCTGCACCACATTCTTAGCCATGCATTAACCTCCCTGATCTCTGACTGTCTCCCTGCGGTAGCGCATGGCACTGGTAGTATTTCAGAAAATACTACCGTGGAGGTCCTTGCCTCAAGCTTTTGTCCTAGATCCCTGTAATCATTTTTTAGGACCCTCCATCTTTCTCTAACTTTGTCATTGGTGCCAACGTGTACCAAGACCGCCGGGTCAATCGCAGCTCCCCCCAACAATTTGTCTACCCGATCCGCAATGTGCCGAACCCGAGCACCCGGGAAACAACAAACTGTTCGGTTCATGCGGTCCCGGCAACAGATTGCCCTATCTACCTTCCTAATAATGGAGTCCCCTACCACCACAATCTTTCTTTGTATCTGAGCATCCTGAGTCCCCACTGTGCTGGAGGAACTATTCCCCTGGCTGCTAGAGGAATTAGTCTTCCCCAGCCTTGCCATTTCTGCCCCAATATTCCCAATATCTTCACTCAACATGGCAAATCTATTGGGATGTGTCAGCTCAGAAATGACCTGCCTCTCCCTATTGCCCCTGCTTCCCCTTCTAACTGTCACCCAGATACCTACCTGCTCCTCACTAACAGCGCCACCATCTGCACCACTAGTCAAAGCAAGGGCCTGCTCAGTGAGCTCTAATTCCTTTTCAAGATTGCCAATGTCTCTCAATATTGCAAGTTGCCTCTTCAGATCAGCAATCTCTGACTCTAATGAGACCACCCGCTCACACCTCTCACAGCGGTATGCTCCTTGGAACAGCTGCTCCAAGTGCACATACATGTGGCAAGATGTGCATTGAGTGGCATTTTCAATCCTGCTCATTCTAGCAACTATGAAGTTTAGAAGTACTAACAGTAAACTGTACTTCAATAAACTATACCTTGTTTAACCGCTTCCTTGTTCAAACTGCTTCAGGTTCTAACTGCACACACTTTAACCAACCAGCAGTTCAAATCAACCACAGAGATCAGTCAGTACACGCAAGCTCAGGATTCGTTAGAAGCCTCTGTTTAAATAGGGACACCCACCAGGTGTGTTAGGTTATCAATTAACTAACCCCACCCACTGCAGGTGTGTTAGGCCAGCCAATTAACCAACCACACCCACTCTGCATTAGGCAGGAGAAAGGGGAAAAAAAGTTACAGGCTTCAAATTGCAGCACACTTTAAAAATAGATTAACCCACTGCACACTCCCCAAAAACAGCCACCCCTGCTAGTATACCCAGTACTTCCCTTTCCTTCTGGTTCTAACTGCACACACTTTAACCAACCAGCACTTCAAATCAACCACACAGATCAGTCAGTACACGCAAGCTAGTGTAAGCTAAGGCAGACAGAAAATATAGTAGCCAAAAGATTCTGTGAGACATGATGCTGTCCAAATACTTGCTATAATGCTGCACAAGACATCCAAAGGAGACAGGAAGTCCAAAACAAAAGTAAACATGAGGCAACACAAGCCCCCAGCATTCCACTCCCAAGGTAAGGTATGCAGCCACACAGGCAGAGCAGTGCAGCTTTGGTAGTAAGGAGTCCAAATGAGAGCAGCAGTCAACACATAACAGCAGGCCACAGACAAGTGAAAGGTATGGATACTCCAGTGTGTGTGTGTGTGTGTGTGTGTGTGTGTGTGTGTGTGTGTGTGTGTGTGTGTGTGTGTGTGTGTGTGTGCGTGCGTGTGTGTGTGTGTGTGTGTGTGTGCGTGTGTGTGTGTGTGTGTGTACCTACATACATACACTGCATATATGAAGGACTAATTTGAGCACAAATTAACCATACAAAGTTTGGATTTAAGGTGCACCTTCCGGATTTCTTTCTCTAAGGAGAAACATTTTGAAAAATCAATATATTTACCTGGAAGGAGTCATTGTATATGACAGTTTTACCTACAGTATAAGGTTCTTGAATGGGTTTTGTTTCCTTTGAGGATTACTAACCATCAAGGGAGGACTTACCTATACCTTCTGATATTACACTGTGAATTTGTCACTTACTTGGGATTCCTTGTTCATATTTTATACGTATGTATTTGATGCATTTTATTTAAATAAGGCTTATACTGAATTTTCCAAATTCATTAATCAAGGTCATATATTTTATTAATGTTTTGTATATTTGTACCTGCTGGTTATATTTCTCTTTAGTCCCACCATTGCTATTTTTTCATTACGAATTTACATTTTACACTCCATGCGCCAGAGTTTTCCTTCTTCACTGTTATTTGGGGTTTGGATAACCTTTCTTGTTGGCTGCGGGAGTGTATAGCTGTTTGATCTAATCTTAACACATTAGTAATTCACACTAGCGCCCCTTTTCCCTTTCTTGCTTTTTCCCCCTGCTTTGTGGTGATTGACAGCCACTGAGCAATGAAAAGCATTGCCTTAGCTATCTTAGCACAGTGATTTTTAACCAGGGTTCAACGAGGACCCCTCACGGGTTCCGCGGCCGCTATCGTGCGGAGCTGGGACAACTCTCCCAGTTGGCACCCCCACATAGCATTGACCCAGAGGCTCCAAAGCCCAGCAACAGCAGCCACCCAGTCACTGCTATCGGCTGACAGGAGGGAGAGGAAGCATCCGCGCAAGATCCGGCTGCATTAAAGAGACTGTGTAACTGTCTGTCTGTGTGGGTCTGTATGTGTCTGTGTGGGTGAGGGGGAGAGTGTGTGTGTGTCTGTCTGTGTGAGGGGGAGAGAGTGTGTGTCTGTATGGGGGAAGGAGAGTGTGTTTGTGTGTGTGAGAGAGAGGGGGAAGAGTGTGAGTGTGTGTGTGGGGGGAGTGTGTGTGAGTGAGAGGGGGAGAGTGTGTGTATAGAAGAGAGAGGGGGAGAGTGTGTGTGTGTGTGAGAGGGGGAGAGTGTGTGTGTGTGGGGGGGGACTGTGTGTGAGTGAGAGTGGGAGAGTGTGTATAGAAGAGAGAGGGGGAGTGTGTGTGTGTGTTGGAGAGTGAGTGTGTGTGTGTGGGGAGTGTGTGTGAGTGAGAGGGGGAGAGTGTGTGTATATAGAAGAGAGAGGGGGAGAGTGAGCGTAAGGGAGAAAGTGTGGGGAAGAGGTCGTGTAAGGCCTGTTACATAGTAGGTTCAGCCTCGCTGAGCCGCGCTGAGCAGATGCACTAACCCTCTGCATCTGTCATCAGCACGGCTATAATATCCCCTTCCGCATGCATGCGGAGGCTCAGATAATTTGCCAAGACAGGCAAGTTTAAAATTTGCCGCTCGGGGAAGCGGAGGAGTGGTCACATGACTGCTCACATCCAATGGGAGCGAGGGACTAGCCCCGCCTCCCGCTCCGCCTCCTGACACGCCTCTGCTCCGCCTCAGCCCCACCCCCATAGCGCGCTCACTGCCTCGCCTGCCAGGACAGAAAAAAGCACAATTTTGAGCAGGCGAGGCAGAGCAGGAGCTCGGCTCAGCACGGCTGAACCTGCTATGTCCCAGACCTAAGGGGGAGAGGGAGAGAGATATGGGGGAGTGACAGGGGGTGAGATATGGGGGGCAAGGGTTGCAATCAAATTCTGGGTTTCCCTAACTAAAAAAAGGTTGAAAACAACTGTCTTAGCAGCAACCATAGCAAAATCAAGTCATATGTGGGCAAGATAAATGGGTCCCTTAATGCCCAGGTGCCTTAAACTGCACTGACTACAGTTCCACCTCTGTCTTCACTTAGCATTCCTTTATGTGCACAGTATATTAATAAAATCTGATATCTACAGGGCTAAAGCTCAGAATTATGGAAAGAGCTATCAATCCCTGTGACTAGCCTACAATAAGCCCTAATGCTGATTACTGAAAAGAGATGTCAGTCTGTTTTCAGTGAGTCTGATTGATCACTTCCTGAGGAGAAGCTTTTACAATAAGCTGACTTTCAGGATCAGTTCTCTTTCAGAAGCAAAATACTGTAGATGTGTTTCAACTTTCCTTTTGCTGCCTAACATCTCTACCTCTTGACATACAGTATGATGTACACATTTCAGGACGAGGACAAAAATGCATGGGAATATCCTCCCAGGGTGTATGCAGTGATAGCCAGGCTAACAGGTACTACAACCACTATTGCTGATGCTTTGTGTTTGAGAGACCCAAAGGACAAGATAATTGGAAGACTTCTGAAGAATTCATTTGAAATAATTGGTGCTGCATACATGCCATTGATAGACATGGCTTGTGTTCAAGAACTCACAGAGAATTATACTTCCAGGCATAAAATACTTAAAGATTGAATACTTTTAAGAAGGTCTTTGTGATGCCTCATTGGACATAATCAGACTACATGCTAGGTCATCTGCACTGTCTGTAGCATAAAGAAGGGCACTGTGTTTAAAGCCTTGGTTGGCAAATGTCATAAAGAATAAGCTCAACTTCAAGCCATTTTCAGGTGGTCGATTATTTGACCCAGTACTTAAGGCAATTATCCCCATGATTACAAGAGGACATTCGTTTTTCTACCACAAGATAGAATAACTTTTCCAGTTACTATAAATAATTTCATTACTCATGATCATTCAAATGGTCTAGATTTCAAACAAAATATCTAGACAATACAGACAGAAGCAGCAACAAGAATGTTCTGGTACATGTACCAAGAATACAACTAGCTGAGAAAGAGCGGGGGAGGAGGGGTCACCTCCTTGAAGGAAGACAATTGTGGGGGCATATTGCTTTTCTTCAAGTAGAGAAGGTTTTGATGGATTTTCTTCAAGGAGAGAAGGATGTGATTGATTAGTGGGTTCTTAAAATCATATCAGAAAGCTAGGTGACAAAATTTCATCAGCACCCACCAATGAAGAGATGTTTTCCATCTGAAATACATAACAACTTCAGAAATTCTGAAGGGTTACAAGATTGCATTTATACATTTCTGAAAAACAAAAAATTAGGAAAATACAACCTCAGATGAACAACAACACAAGACATATTACACCGTGTCATGATTTATTTGACAAAAATAAAGCCAAAATGTGAAAAACGAAGTACACCCTTTCTGCTTCCATAGGAATTAAGATGCTAAGTTGCAGACAGGTGCTGCTAATCAAATGCTAATCAAATGCCCATGTGTTGTTGTTCATCTGAGGTTGTATTTACCTAATTTTTAGACCTGCTAAGGAACAGATGATTGTTATATCCTGATATGTAAAACCAAAGAATTCAAAGAGGGTGTACTTTCTTTTTCACACAACTGTAGCTGTATGTACATGTATGGTGTTGTTTTTTCATATCCATGGCTGTGGCGTTGTTTTGGAGATATTTGCATTTCCTACTATGTACAAATGTGCAATACTACTAGTAGATAGTGCACCATTTGGGGGAACTTTTTCTGGCCTCTTGTTAGGCTCTTGTTTTGCCATTTATGTAAAATCAAAAATCAAGTAAATATCCAGCAGGGGTGGGGATGCTATTCCAATCTCTTAATGGTATGCTTAGAAGATAGGATAGATGGGAAAAATTGGGATCTACTCCTCCCGTACTTAATGTTTAATTTAAAAGAGGTTCCTCAGGCCTCTACAGGTTTTTCATCCTTTAATTTTCTCTATGGATGCCATCCTAGTGGTATACAGTCTACAGCTGAGAGCAAACTCCTTGCAAGATGGCAAGGACCTTATGAAATCATTGATGTGTTAAGGGAAGTCAATTACAAAGTTAGACAACCGGTTCACTGGAAGCAAGTAAAAGTATACCACCTAAACTTGTTAAAACCTGTGCTGTGATCAAGAGGCCAATATGGTCATAACATATGCAAATACCAAGCCTGTTGAGTCACAAGACCAGGATTTTGTCTCTCCAGAATGGACACTTGAACAAAATGTTGAGGTCGCCAAATTGATAGAATGTAATAGTGATGTCTTCTAATGGACACCTGGTTTTACCAGAGCAATATACCATGATATCATCACAAGATCAGGAATTTTTGTAAAAAATCAAACCCCTACCACATTGCAAAATGAGTGAAAATAAAGGCAGAAATAAAAATAAAACGCTAGATGTGGGAGTGTGACAGAGTCACTAACACAGTATGCTGGAAGGAGGAGCATATGTGTGCTTCCAGCATACAAGCTAGTAGCCTCCTGCTAGAGAACTACATGCACATGCAGCTAATTAAGCAGGAAGGAAACCTAAAAGACTGATGTTTAAAAAGTGAGTTAGATTTTCCCCAGGAGGGTAGAGACCCAGGAGGGTAGAGAGGCTTCTCCCCAGCTAGGAAGGACTCTGGCTGCAGTGGTTCCCCAGCCCTGCAAGAAGCTGTGCTTGGGGGACCCCAACCCAGGATAAAAAATCACCACGGACTGGACAGTCTCCTCCCCGGAACAGGCTGCTCTCCAGAACAGGCGTTCCTGAAGTACTGAAGGAGCGACACAGAGACCCTGGGATAGGAACCCCTTGCAAACAGATAAGACATATATAAGACTCTGCAATATTTAAAAGACTGTTTGATTCCACAAAATAATATGTCTTGGGCAGAGAACCAGATTAGCTGGCAGCCCTGTTAGACAGGGTCACAGTAAAGTTGTGTTAGTTTCACCAACGGGAATAGGAATTTATTTTATGTTTTATTTTTCACTTAAAGAGACAGTACCTCTGATGTTTACTTGCCGGGAGTTGTTGCATCCTATTAACCCTGCGGCGAGGCTGTCCTGCCACAAGTGGTTTTAGAAGTGGGATGCTACACCTCTGGGGATCAGTAGATGAAAATGTGTTAAGGTCATGAACCCAGGCAGAAAAAAAAAAAATTGCTGAAGCAAGTGAAATTGCAGCTAGCAAGTGCTGAGTGTAAATTTGCACTGTCGGGTATGAAAGGATCGCTGTACTGTCTAAAGTAAATTACTGAGTGTCAAGTTTGCCCTGCAGTGTGTGAAAGTGTAAGGAATCGGGGAACATGTCCCCTGTGGTGTGTTCCCTCCTTACTTGCCACTGCTGCACCTTATGCTCCAGTCTCTCACCTCCGCTCTGTTTAAAGAGTCAGAGCATTTCACAACAAATACGCCCCATACCCCCCTCTGACAAAATTCGAAAAGCTCTGTCGGGCTAACTCTGACACAAAGGGACTTATATCGACGATTTACGGGGAGGTAATCGGTTCTGCAGACCCTGAACAACAAATCCCCACTTATAGGACTAAGTGGGAAACAGACCTAGGGGAAACCCTAGAGGAGGAGGAATGGAACGCCATATACTTGGCCTCCGCCAAAAGCTCCATATGTACCACTCTAAAGGAGAACGCATATAAGGTCCTCATGAGGTGGTACCTCACCCCTCTGAATTTATCTAAATACATTCAGGGATCCTCCCCACTATGCCCCAAGCGGTGTGGCGGATCAGCAGATTTGTTACACATGCTGTGGTCTTGCCCAAAAATACTCCCGATCTGGGAAGAGATCAGAAATTAGATCCAGAGGGTTTTTGACCTCACAATTCCCCCTGACCCGTGGCTGTTCTTGCTAAACAGACCAATGCCGGGCCTATCAAAAGCAAATTCCAAGCTAATAGCACATTTTGCACTCGCAACGAGATGTGAGATCGCAGCACTGTGGAAACGCCCCGATATACCAAACATCCCAAAGATTCGAAATCGCATTTGGTTCATCTGCCAGATGGAAAAGTTAACCAGTTTAGTTAACGACACTGGCGACAATTTTCTAAAAGTCTGGACGCCTTGGCTGGCACAGACAGATATCCCGGGGATTGAGAGTACCACAATTTGGCATTAATATCAACAGATGCGTTCTCCTCTGGGGGAGTCATCATAGACAAACGGACACACATCTACCAAATAGGGACTAGACTCCCTATATGCCCGCAAGATCAGCCCAAGGACTAGATCTCCTTCCCTTTCTCCTCCTTTCCCCCACAACTTCCCCCCTTCCCACACCCTCCTTCCCTTCCCCCCCCCAAGTCTTTTTTTTTTTTTCTCTTTATTTAATTTTATTTATTTATTACTATTTACGTATTCTATTTTATATATATATATATATATATATATATACATATTTCCATTGTAATTTAAACCTGGTTATTATTTTTATTATTGCTCTTACTACAGTATATGATTTATTTATACACCATGTGGCCGAGTAGGGACCGAAAAGCCATATGATTACATCATCTACACCAATGACCTGAATGATCTGCACTGTTATATGTATATCCAATGTACACAAGCTGCCATTTTAAACTCATATTTTGTTCTTTACATTTTGTATACCTTTTCCAATAAAATTCAAGTTATAAAAAAAAAAGAGTGCGCGCACTCGCAGCTCTTCAAGGCGTACCACGGAGCATAGCTCCGCCCCCGGACGCGCCTCCCTCGCGGCGCGCACACGTGACGTTGTGCATTGTTCCCCAGCTGCGTGCCTAGTATCTCTAATACCCACTTGTCTCCTGCAGCCTATCCCTGCCTCCGTAGAGGCCGCGACTCCACTCCGCCCCCAGCCTCATAGGTTCCTGTTTACATAAAAGACTTTCACTTTCACCTTGATGAGCATAAACCTGTGTAGCCTTGTGTTCCTGCATTCTGTTTTGCCTTGCCCTGTGTCTTGCTGTTGTTCCCTGTTGCTTTCTCGTGTACCGACCCGGCTTGATTATAGGACCCCCTCTGGATAAAGCCCCCGGTTTGCCTCTGACTACCCGCACATCTCCATCCCTTATCATGGCTTACGGACACTCTACCAATCTCCTGGCTCCAACCCCTGACCACAGCACAATGGACTCTGAAAATCCCACTGGCTCCACCCCCAGACTCCAGCAAGTATCTGAACTAACCAGATCTCTCCATTCCAGACCCGGCTATGCTGACAACCCACCCTCCAGGCGTGCTCTCGCTGCTGTGGGTACACAGTTTCATACTTTCCCACCTCAGTACCAGGGTCCCACTTTGTTCATAGTGAGCGCAAGCAATTCGAGTTAACCCCTTCGCGTTTCTCATCTGACAGATCCAAGGTGGCATACATCATAGCTCTGCTCACCGGGGACACCTAGGCGTGGGCATCTCCCATCTGGGAACTAAGACCAGAGCTTACGCAGAACTTTGCACGCTTCAATAATTAGTTCAAACAGGTCTTTGACACCCCTGGCCGAAAGATCACTGCAGCCTCCTCTCTCTTTCATATTTCACAGGACAATAGAACTGTCGCAAGGTATGCCCTCGAGTTCTGGGCCATTGCCGCTAAAAACAGGATGGAACGATGAGGCCTTATCAGCTGCCTTCTGGCAGGGTCTGTCCGAACCTCTCAAAAATGAATAGGCCACCCAGGAATGACCTACCGACTTGGAAGAACTCATTTCCATATGTATTAGTCGATCAGCGCCTCCAGGAGAGGAGGGCTGAACGTCACTGTCCACGTTCACGCATAACTAATGTTCCTGTGTGCAGTCTTTCCCTTACCATCTCTCCTGCTCTTGACTCTATGCAGCTAGGAAGTCACCAGCTCTCTTCCTCTGAGAAGCAATGCCAGAGGAGTGGAGGTCTCTATCTCTACTGCGGGTTACCCGGACATTTTGTGCTTCGTTGTCCCACAAAGCCGGGAAACGGCAGGTATGAGGGGATCTCAGTGGGTACTATTTCTTCTTCCCCTTCTAGTAAAGGAGCCTTGCTGACTCAGATCATGCTCTCAGTTCTCCTCGAGGGTCCTGCCTTCATTGATTCCAGGTCTGGAGGTAATTTCTTGGACCAAGATTTCGCCATAAAGAATATGATCCCTCTGGTGAAGAAATCTGTGCCCGTCGGGTTGGAGGCCATTGGACACCCACTCCAGCCACCCTTCATCTCCTTGGAGACACAACCACTTTCAGTCTCTACCCTGGATGGTCACAAGGAGAACATAACTCTGGACTTAATCCATTCACCCTCGGTGCAGGTAATTTTGGGTCTCCCTTGGCTCCAACAGCATAAGCCAAAATTTGACTGGACTGACAAGAAACCCATTCAATGGGGCCCTCTATGTACCAGCTCCTGTGTTATTCCGATGCAACATATCTGCGGGCTAGATACCCCTAAGTCAGACAGGCCTAATCTTCCTGAAGTCCACTCCGAATTCTTAGATATCTTTGATAAGGTCCGTTCTGAGATCCTCCCTCCTCATCGCCCTTTTGATTGCCCCATCGACCTCCTGTCCGGGGCTGTCTTTCCCAAGTCTAGGTCCTACCTGCTCTCTATGCTCGAGACCAAGGCGATGTCAGAATACATTCAGGAGAATCTAAAATGAGGCTTCATTAGGAACTCCTCTTCCCCAGTCGGGGCTGTTTTCTTTTTCGTTAAAAAGAAAGACGGCTCACTCCATCCATGCATAGATTACAGAGGCCTTAATAAAATTACCTTAAAAAAACGGTACCCCCTGCCACTTATCTCTGACATATTTGATCGCCTGCAAGGTTCTACTATCTTTTCCAAACTTGATCTCCGTGGGGCTTACAATTTAATACGTACTGATGCAGCGGCCATTATTCGAACGGGTCACGAATTGGAAAACAATATAAACCCCTAATTCTCCCCAGTTTTGGCGTGTTATTTTTTTGAACTGACCGCGGCGCATTAGCTTCCCAAAGCAGGGACCCCTGCTGTGTGAATGCTACCGACGTCTGCCTTTGTGTAATAGACGCGCAGAAAGAGAGTCTGAATCAGTCCCTCTAACTGCGCGCCTCTCACAGGCGATCGCGGGGGTTTAATTAAAATTCTAAAATTACAGTTTTGGAGCAGGGGGTCTCCTGAGCTGAACAAAGTTTATTTGAGCCTTGGAGACTCCGTACTTCCCAAGTTACAGGCCCAGTTATGGGGTGACGGTATCCCCGCCATGTGTAAGGAATCGGGGGCCACGTCCCTTGCGCCGTGACCCCTCCTTACCCACTACCAGTACTGCAGCTGCTGCTGCCCCTGCCCCCCGTCGCTACCCATGCCGCCACCCAGTGCATACCTTGAACTCTGCCGTCGCCATCTTGGATTCTGGCACTGGTTTTACAGACTCTCAGCTGTGCTCCACTACTTCCTGGTCTCTCAGCCACTCACGAGCAGCTCCTCGACACGCCACCGCCATGCCCCTCGTCCGGATTGGTCACTGTCGCTTTAAATATCCTGCTTTGCCTTCACTTCCTTGCTCTGCATAGCTCATTGCTTCCTGTGTTGCCTGGAACCTGTGTCGTGCTCTCTTGTGTTTATTCCCTACAGCTATTGACCCGGCTAGTCTGAAAACCCCCTCTGGCTCCTGAACTCGGCTTCCCTACAGACTACTCTAACCTCTAAGACACCCGGACTCTGCTACAGATTTTTACTACGGAACTTTCTATATCCTCAGACTCAGCAAGTACTTAACGATTCTTTATCTACATCCAGGTCTGGCCACGCTACTAGGCCACATCCCAGACACGCCCCCTCTGCTGTCGGTGCGTATACTCTACATCCCACCTCAGTACAGGTGACTGGTCTGGTGTGCGGGCTGCACAGCGTGACATTATGCAGAGCCCAAATGCAGACCTGGCTGAGGTGGGAGAGCTTATTACGTCCCTTAAACAATGCATCCTGTCTTTTGGAACGCAGATTACCAATTTGATTCAACAACTACACTACCGACACACTTTATTAAAGTGTGGCTGGTACCGCAAGCCGGGAGATTTCCCGGCTTGCTAGTGGCCGCCTCTCGGCGTGCCGCGCGTCATAGACGCGCGGTCACGCGTCTTCGGGAGCCTGCGCCCCCTGCACGCGCGTCCAGGGCTCCCCGAGGGAGCCCTGGTGTCCCGCAATCGCGGGACGGCGGCAGGGGGTTCCGGGGGACCCGGCAGACCCGGCAGCGGTAGGGAGAGCGCCCCGATCGGAGGGCGCTCTTCCGCTGCTTCGGCGCGCGCCCGTCACCCTCGGGCGCGCGCCAGGCTACTGCTGCGGCCAAGAACGGGCAAATGCTCGAATAGACTTGGCCGCAGCAGTATCCACTCTCTCACTACAGCCCACTCCGCCACCAGCAGCAGTCGCACCTTTAAGAATCCCTACGCCTAAAGCATATGCGGGTGACCCTCTGGCCTGTCGAGGGTTTTTGAACCAGTGTGAAATTCAATTTGAAATATCTCCAAGCCTCTTTCCTAACGGACGCACCAAGGTAGCCTATGTTTACTCTCTCAACAGGGGATGCTTTGGCCTGGGCTTCTCCCATCTGGGAGCTGCGTCCGGAGACCACGTCGAATTACCAGATTTTCCGCCAAGAATTTCAGCAGGTATTTGATATTCCTGTCCACAAAGATTCTGCTGCCTCTTCTTTAGTTCATTTGTCTCAGGGTCGTAGGTCCGTAGCCAAATATGCACTGGATTTCCGGACCGTCGCAGCAGAGACTAGTTGAACGAAGAGGCACTTATTGCTGTATTTTGGCAAGGTTTGTCCGAATCTGTAAAAGATGAACTTGCAGTCCAGCCCCGACCCCAAGCATTGGAGGATTTGATCACACTGTGCATACGCGTAGATCTGCGCCTCCAGGAGCGACGTCACGAACGCCAACGTCCCAGGTTCGTGCCTACTGACTCTCCTTATCCTAGGCCTCCTCCGACTTTTTGCCCTCTTCCTGATGCTATAGAACCCATGCAGATCGGCAGTCAGCGGATCCGTACTCCCGACAGGACGGCCGAGAGGGTTCGCTGCCAGAATGAGAGCCTATGCTATTATTGTGGATCACCAGATCATGTGGTATGTTTTTGTCTTTTGAGGCCCAGGGAACAAACGGGACTAGCCACGCAAGAGGGACTTACCCTCGGATCAATTTCTTCTCGCTCCCCCCCTAAAGAGGAACACCCTAAGAGGATTATGCTCCCAGTTTCGCTTGAAGGCCCGAATTTTCGTGCAACTACTGCTGCTTTTCTCGATTCAGGCTCCGGTGGTAATTTTGTGGACCAAGAGTTTGCCACTCGTAACAAGATTTCTCTTATCTCCAAGAAAGCACCATTTGGACTTGAAGCTATTGATGGGCGTCGTTTGCAACCTGCTTTTATCATGTTAGAGACCCTCCCTCTCACTTTATCTGCCGGTTCTCACACCGAGATTATCTCCTTTGACGTAATACACTCTCCTGATGTTTCAGTTATCCTAGGGTTACCGTGGTTACAGCATCACAACCCACGCATAGATTGAAGAGACTGCAAACATATTCAATGGGAGCCAGAGTCAGACGCCTCATCCTCGCCAGTTATAGCTCCTGCCACAGTTATCGCTGGAATAGAGACGCCTTCTGATAGCAACTCCACTCTTCCCGAAGTATATGCTGATTTCATCAATGTTTTCAGTAAGTCTAAGTCAGAGGTCCTGCCTCCTCATAGACCCTATGATTGTCCCATTGATCTGGTCCCTGGTGCCGTCCTGCCAAAGTCTAAGTCCTACCCCTTGTCTCTCCCAGAGACTGAAGCCATGGCAACCTACATCAAAGAGAATCTTGAGAAGGGATTCATTCGCAACTCTTTGTCTCCTGCCGGTGCCGGTTTCTTTTTCGTGAAGAAAAAGGATGGATCCCTGAGACCATGCATCTCATTACTGTCAAAAACCGGTATCCCTGCCTCTGATTTCGGAACTGTTTGATAGGCTTCAAGGGGCCAAGATTTTTTCCAAGCTAGACCTCCGAGGAGCCTACAACCTCATACGTATTCGTAAAGGCGATGAATGGAAAACCGCCTTCAATAAAGAAGCGGACACTACGAGTATCTCGTGATGCCATTTGGTTTATGCAATGCTCCTGCTGTCTTTCAGGATTTTATGAATGATGTCTTCCGCGATGTTCTCAATTCCTTTGTTATTATTTACCTTGACGATATTCTAATTTTTTCTGGGAATCTTCAATATCATGTCCAGCATACTAGACTTGTCCTCTCTCGTCTCCGTGTCAATAATCTCTACGCAAAGCTCGAGAAATTTCTTTTTCATCAATCTTCTACCGCCTTCTTAGGCTATATCATTTCGGATAAAGGATTTTCGATGGACCCAGAAAAACTTTAGGCTGTTTTGGATTGGCCCTGACAAATTCTCTTAAGGCCATTCAGCGTTTTTTGGGCTTTTCCAATTACTATAGGAAATTCATCCGGAATTTTTCTACCACTGTGGCTCCCATCACTGTGCTTACTAAGAAGGGAGTCGACCAATCTGTGTGGCCTCCGGAGGCCGTCTCCGCCTTTGAAACCTTGAAGCAAGCTTTTGTTTCGGCATCCATCCTTCGTCATCCTGATACTAATCTTCCGTTTACATTAGAAGTGGACGCCTCTGATTGTGGTGTGGGTGCCATTCTCTCCCAGAGACTCTCCCCTTAAAATAAATTGCACCCATGTGGATTTTTTTTCGAAAAAGTTCTCCCCTGCTGAAAAGAACTATGATTTCGGCAATAGAGAACTCCTGGCCATCAAGATGGCTTTACAGGAGTGGCGACACCTCCTGGAAGGCTCCCGCGAACCAATTGCTATTTTGACAGATCATAAGAATCTTCTCTATATCGAAAGTGCACGTCGTCTAGGATCTCGTCAAGCCCGCTGGGCACTTTTTTTTTTCAAGATTTAATTATACTCTATCGTACATCCCCGGCACAAAGAACATAAAAGCTGATGCCTTGTCCAGACAATTTTCCCCTGAGGAAAAATCCAAAGAAATCACAGAAACAATTGTACCTTCAAAATGCATAGTCTCCGCCAACTCTTTTGATATTCTTGAAAAAAATCGTAGAAGCCCAGTCACAGATTCCGAGTGGTCTAGAGGTACCGGAAGGAACTCTTTATGCCGCCCCCAAGTTTCGTCAGAAGATCTTGGAATGGGGTCATTTCGTTCGGTCAGTTGGCCATCCCGGCTTCAAGAGAACCTTGGATCTCATTAAGCGCACCTTTTGGTGGCCTAATATGGCAAAACTCATTCACGAATTTACACGCGCTTGTCCAGTTTGTGCGCAGAACAAGACTCTTCATCAAAAGCCTTCCGGGTTACTCATGCCTCTTCCAGTACCTGATCGTCCATGGTCACATATTTCAATGGATTTTATTGTGGATCTTCCGCCTTCCAGAGGTATGACTACCATTTTGGTCATAGTAGACCGATTTTCGAAACAGGCCCATTTTGTTCCCCTCAAGGGTCTTCCCTCCTCTCCAACCCTGGCAGATATTTTTACCAAAGAAGTGTTTCGTATCCACAGGATCCCTACGTCCATAGTTTCTGACCGAGGATCGCAATTCATATCAAGGTTTTGGCGTGCTTTCTCTAAGAGGCTTGGTATGGCCTTATCCTTCTCTTCAGGCTATCATCCCCAAACTAATGGGCAAACTGAGAGACTTAATCAAAGCCTTGAACAGTATCTATGATGCTTTATTTCTGATACCCAAGATAATTGGGTTGATCTTTTACCATGGGCGGATTTTGCGTTCAATTCTCTCCGTAATGAATCTACGCAAGAATCTCCGTTTTTCATGAATTACGGCTTTCATCCAAGTCGGCTTACAATCTCCAACACTCCCTCAGGAGTGCCAGCAGCCGATGAACGGGTAACCACACTACAGAACTCTTGGATCAAGATCCAATCCGCACTTGTTAGGGCAGCTCAGAGGTTCAAATCTCAAGCGGATCGTCATCGTCAACAGGCTCCCAATTACAAGCCAGGGGACCGTGTCTGGCTTTCAGCAAAGAATATAAGACTGAAGACTCCTACCCCGAAATTGGCGCGTAGGTTTTTGGGGCCTTTCTTGATTAAGGAACAAGTCAATCCTGTCACGTTCCGCTTACAGTTGCCTCCATCCATGAACATTCCCAATGCGTTCCATGTATCCCTGCTCAAGCCTTTCGTTCAGAGCAATCGCTTCCCTGCAAAAGCCCGTAGACCCAATCCAGTTACGGTCCAAGGACACTCTGAATTCGAGGTACAGTCCATTGTGGATTCCCCTATATCCAGGGGAAAAGTTCAGTTCCTTGTACATTGGAAGGGCTATGGTCCAGAAGAGCGTTCCTGGATATCAAGGGAAGACATTCATGCTCCAGCTCTACTCAATCGCTTCCACAAGAAGTTTCCACAGAAGCCTTGGATGGATCGTCCTGAGGTCGATCCTGAAGGGGGGTACTGTATGGAATCGGGGGCCATGTCCCTTGCGGCGTGACCCCTCCTTACCCACTACCAGTACTGCAGCTGCTGATGCCCCTGCCCCCCGTCGCTACCCATGCTGCCACCCAGTGCATACCTTGAACTTTGCCGTCACCATCTTGGATTCTGGCACTGGTGTTACAGACTCTCAGCTGTGCTCCACTACTTTCTGGTCTCTCAGCCACTCATGAGCAGCTCCTCGACACGCCTCCGCCATGCCCCTCGTCCGGATTGGTCACTGTTGCTTTAAATATCCTGCTTTGCCTTCACTTCCTTGCTCTGCATAGCTCCTTGTTACCTGTGTTGCCTGGAACCTGTGTCATGCTCTCTTGTGTTTATTCCCTACAGCTATTGACCCGGCTCATCTGAAAACCCCCTCTGGCTCCTGAACTCGGCTTTCCTACAGACTACTCTAACCTCTAAGACCCCCGGACTCTGCTACGGATTTTTACTATGGAACTTTCTATATCCTCGGACTCGGCAAGTACTTAACCATTCTTTATCTACATCCAGGCCTGGCCACGCTACTACGCCACATCCCGGACATGCCCTCTCTGCTGTCGGTGCCTATACTCTACATCCAACCTCAGTACAGGGGACTGGTCTGGTCTGCGGGCTGCACAGCGTGACACCATGTTAAAGTTGTGGGTCACGTGACCGTGGGACTAGAGGGATACGGGCACCCCATAACTGGGCCTGTAACTCAGGAAGTAGGGGGTCTCCAAGGCTGAAATAAACTTTGTTCAGCTGAGGAGACTCCCGCATGGGAAATACATCCCAAGTCTGGCTCTAGTACCATGTGACAGGCTTTTAATGACGTCACATCTGTTCTCCCCCAAGCCTCTGTCACATGGTCTACTAGAGCCAATCACAGTTGGGATGTATATCCCATGCTCTGATTGGCTACCGTACCATGTGAGGCCGGCCATCTTTCTTTTCATGACGTCATCTTAAAGGCAACTGAAGCACAGCCATTCTGATTGGCTGTGCTTTCATTGCCTTCAAATGACGTCATCATTTTTTTTTTATCGGCCAAAGCACATGGTTTTCCCGGCCCAATCAGGGCCGTGGGAACCATATCACAAAAATGTGACATCATAGGCCTTTAAAAGCTTATGTCTTATCATTTTAGAGCCAGACGGCATGGAGGGAGGACCTCCCCTCAAAGAAGGCCGGGGCGTGGCCGCGGAACAGAAGAAGAGCGGATAAAGAATACAGATGAAGACTCCACAGACGGAATGGATTGCAAATAGAAGACACAGACTCCTGGATTGTTATGGTTTATTTTTTTATGGTTTATTATTTTATGGTTTATTATTTTATGGGTTCCTGTGTGTGGATTGGTTCGAGCGTAAGCAGTATCAACGGGAGTCGTGAGTGGACAAGTAATGGTACGTTTACAAAAGAAATGTATTTTATTTAGCTTTTACAGGTTTTGAATTTTATTTTTTTAATGTGATTGATTTTTTTTAATGTCCATTTATTGCCTCTGTATTTATGTATGTCCCTATGGATATACATAATACAGAGCAAATAAAAGCTTGTATTGCTCATGTTTGCTTGCTTTTTTTTGATGCATTTTTAACTATATTTTGTAGCTTGGTGTGCAAATGTGTTTGCTATTGTTTATTTCAGGGGGGGGGGCTTGCTTTTTAATAGTGGCTTATTGTTCATTAGATTTAGTTGATTGATGGTAATGTATTTCTGATTCCTTGTTTTGTTTCTAGGATTTGAATAGTGAATTGTGTACAGTAATTGATTTGGATTGTATTGTTATCGATTTGTGAATGGATTGATTTATGGTAATTTATTTATTTTATTTTATTTAGAGCATTGCTTGATTGGCATACAGTGCTGTAGTGTTGTATGTGTCAGAATGTACTAGTACTGTATTGCGGTGGTAGTAAGTACAGTACTGTAGTTAATGTGTTTAATAATGGGCCAAATAATCTATTATCCATATCTGGATAATAGTTATTTGGCCCATTAATGTAATGTACTGTACAGTATGTGTGTTTGGTGGTACAGGGGGGGGGTCATTTATTTAAATGTACTGTACTGTGTAGGCCATGTTTTAGGTTTTTCACACACAGGGTTGGCACCTGTGCCGTATCCCCTTCATTGCCGTAGCGGGCATTGCTAAGGTAATGAAGCTGCTTACATTTTTCATTTTTATTTATTGTGTGCGTGAGCAGGGGGTCTTCTGAGCTAAACAACGTTTATTTCAGCCTTGGAGACCCCCTACTTCCTGAGTTACAGGCCCAGTTATGGGGTGCCCGTATCCCTCTAGTCCCGCGGTCACGTGACCTACAATTTTAACATGGTGGGGATACCGGCACCCCATAACTGGGCCTGTAACTCGGGTAGTAGGGGGTCTCCAAGGCTGAAATAAACTTTGTTCAGCTCAGGAGACCCCCTGCTACAAAACTGTAATTTTAGAATTTTAATAACCCCCGCGATCGCCTGTGAGAGGCGCGCAGTTAGAAGGACTGATTCAGACTCTCTTTCTGCGCGTCTATTACACAAAGGCAGACGTCGGTAGCATTCACACAGCAGGGGTCCCTGCTTTGGGAAGCTAATGCGCCGCGGTTAGTTCTCTAAACACAGCGAGCTTTGTCCACATTGTGATCACAGTTTCCCGCATTAATTTCCGCGTTAAGTGTTCAAATAACGGCCGCTGCATCAGTATAAGGCAAGGAGATGCGTGAAATACGGCATTTAATACTCGAGATGGTCACTACGAATATCTGGCCATGGCTTTCGGACTATGTAATGCCCCTGCTGTTTTTCAGGAATTTGTGAATGAGATTTTTCAGGATGTTCTCAATACCTTCGTCATTGTCTACCTCGATGATATCCTTATTTTTTCCAAATCTCACACTGAACACATCCAGCACACCAAACTGGTCCTCTCTCGTCTCCGTGAGAAGCATCTCTACGATGGAGAAATGCATGTTTCACCAAACATCCACTTCCTTCCTAGGATATATCATTTCTGAAGCCAGTTTCTCTATGGGCCCCGATAATCTCAAGGTAGTTTTGGACTGGCCACAACTGACTTCACTCAAAGCAATTCAGCGATTATTGGGCTTCGCAAATTATTATCGCAAATTGATTTGTAAATTCTCTTCTACCGTGGCTCCTATTACGGCTCTTACAAAGAAAGGGGCAAATACTTCGACCTGGTCCCCTGAAGCACTTCAGGCCTTCGACGCTCTCAAGAAGGCATTTGTCTCGGCCCCCATTCTATGCCATCCTGACCCCAAACTTCCCTTCACCCTAGAGGTTGATGCATCAGACATGGCGCTGGGGCCATTCTTTCTCAGAGACAAAGCCCCCAGGACAGACTACACCCTTGTGGATTCTTTTCCAAAAAGTTTTCACCCGCAAAACAAAACTACGATGTGGGTAACTGCGAAATATTGGCTATTAAAATGGCGCTTCAAGAGTGGGGACATCTATTGGAGAGTACCGAAAACCCTATTTCGATCCTCACCGATCATAAAAATGTATTGTATATTGAGGGGGCTCATCGCCTCGGTTCACGCCAAGCTCGCTGGGCTTCTTTTTTTTCAAGATTTAATTACATCCTTTCTTATATCCCTGGAACCAAGAACCTTAAGGCCGATGCTTTATCTCGCCAATTTGTCTCTAAAGACATAACAGAGGACACTCCTGAAACCATCCTACCCCCTAAATACATTCTTTTAGCTAATTCTTTTTATGTCCTAGACAAGATCCTGTCTTCACAACCATGCATCCCTGAGGGTCTGGAGGTGCAGGAGGGTCTACTGTATGCTGCTATACAGTTCTGCAGGAAAATCCTTGAGTGGGGTCACTCCTCTAAATCCGCCGGTCATCCAGCGACGAAACGATCGTTGGATCTAATCAGACGCACCTTCTGGTGGCCTAACTTACCCAAGGATGTCGATGAATTCATTTGATCCTGCTCCATCTGTGCCCGCAATAAATCCTCTCGTAACAAGCCCTCAGGTCTTCTTCATCACTTGCCTGTCCCTGATCGCCCATGGACCCATCTTTCAATGGACTTTATTGCGAGCTCCCTGTTTCAAACGGCATGAACACGATACTCGTTATTGTAGAACATTTTTCAAAACATTCGCATTTCATACCCCTCAAGGGTTTTCAAATTCTGCCACCCTGGTAGACACCTTTATTAAGGAGATTTTTCAAATCCATGGAGTCCCTCTTTCCATCGTGTCCGATTTGTGGATCCCAGTTCGTGTCCAAATTTTGTGGGCCTTTGCTCAGAGGTTGGATATTACTCTTCTCTTCTCATCAGGCTACCACCCACAGACCAACGGGCAGACCGAGAGGACAAATCAATCGTTGGAGCAATTGCTAACCTAACACACCTGCAGTGGGTGTCCCTATTTAAACTGAGGTTTCTAACGAATTCTGAGCTTGTGTATACTGATCTGTGTGGTGGATTTGAAGTGCTGGTAGTTTAAAGTGTGCAGTTTAGAAACAGAAGGAAAGGGAAGTGCTGTGTATACTAGCAGGGGTAGCTGATTTTGGGGAGTGTGCAGTGGGTTAATTTATTTTTAAAGTGTGTGGTAATTGTAGCCTGTAACTTCCCCCCCCCCCTTTCTCCTGCCTGAGGCAGAGTGGGTGTGGTTAGTTAATTTGCTAACCTAAAACACCTGCAATGGGTGTCCCTATTTAAACAGAGGCTTCTAATTAATTCTGAGCTTGCGTATACTGATCTGTGTGGTTGATTTGACGTGCTGGTTGTTTAAAGTGTGCAGTTAGAAACAGAAGCAGTTTGAACAAGGAAGCGGTTAAACAAGGTATAGTATATTGAAGTAGTTTACTGTTGGTACTTATAAACTTCATAGTTGCTAGAATGAGCAGGATTGAAAATACCACTCAATGCACATCTCGCCACATGTATGTGCACTTGGAGCAGCTGTTCCAAGGAGCATCTCGCTGTGGGAATTGTGAGCGGGTGGTCTCATTAGAGTCAGAGATTGCTGAACTGAAGAGGCAACTTGCAATATTGAGGGACATTAGCAATCTTGAAAGGGGTTTAGAGCTCACTGAGCAGGCCCTTGCTTTGACTAGTGGTGCAGATGGTGGCGCTGTTAGTGAGGAGCAGGTAGGTAGCTTGGTAGCTGTTAGTGAGAAGAAGGTAGGTAGCAGTTAGAAGGGGAAGCAGGGGCAATAGGGAGAGGCAGGTCATTTCTGAGCTGACACATCCCAATAGATTTGCCATGTTGAGAGAAGATATTGGGAGTGTCGGGGCAGAAATGGCAAGGCTAGGGGAGATGTCCTGGAGGATCAGGAGAACAGAGACCGCAGACAAAACCTGCGTATCAGAAATATACCACAGTCTGTATCTCCTGACTCCCTCCAGGCCTACCTGCGCAAGATCAACCTGATCCTGGTCCCGGATCTTACCGAACATGACTTGCAAATGGACCGAGCACACCGAGCTCTGGGGCCTAAGTCAACTGACCCGAACCGGCGCAGATACGTTATTGTGAAGCTTCATGTATACTCTATTAAAGAAAAGATCATGCCTGTTAGCAGAGGAGTGGGAGACCTCCGCATCGAAGACAATATAATTCAAATTTTCGTCGACCTCTCCAGGGTCACCATCAGCAGACGGAGAGAGATGAAGCCCCTCACTTCCGTTCTCAGAGATCAAGGCATTAAATATAGATGGGGCTTCCCTTCAAGCTGGTGGTCCTCAGGAACGGGAGCTACTTTACCATCTCCAACCCAAAGGAGTCACAAGAGTTCCTGAAGGCCCTTGAAGTACATCCTCTACAAGACTGAGAAATGGCCCCCAGGGTCCCAACTAGACCTGACCGTGCGGAGACCCTCCGCACCTCGGAGCGCATAGCAAACCAGAGACTGCCTTAAGGCCTGGTAGACTTCCCCCCGTCATGGCTAAAGGTTCCGCTTTAGAGCACAAAAGAATTAAGCCCTACAACAGACAACATGATGTCCCAACCGGGCAAGCAGTCACCTATAGTCCTATATTACTCACTTCTCACTTAGATGATCGTGAACGATCCCTTAACCGGGGACCCATCCCCAACTCCCCCCATATACCCCCTGTCCATTTCAAGCCCCACGAACGCTGTAAGAGAACTCACCCATAGGGAGGTCCAGCCTTACACTTACCTTTTCTCACCCCCTCACTGTACCAGGTGTCAATACTACCATTCCGCTACCCGTGGCTGGATCTGGGGTAGCAGAATCGTGAAGAAATCCCCCAGCTACCTGTAACCAAATTACCATTCCCTCATACCCGTTCCCCTCCATCCTCCTGCCTTCTCCCCCTTCCATCCCCCCTCACTAACCCCCCCCCCCCCGATCCACCCTGCTCGCACAAACTTGCCGACCCTCTCCCCCTTCTCCATCACCCCTCAACACTTCAGACCACCCCATCACTTTCTACCCGGCCCCCCTTCCTGGAGCCCCTTTGAATAACCCACACAATCCCACTCACCTCAGAGTAACCCAACCTACATCGCTCCCAATGCCGCTCCTCGATCGACGACCCGACCCGACTGTCTTCGAGCTTCAGCGGACCGAGGATACCTAGCCCTCGGACTTGCGAGTGACCCAGTGACTCTGACGGCGGTCTTCACAGCATGAAGCCACACAGAACTGGAGATGGGAGGAAGAAGCATGAAGCCACACAGAACTGGAGATGGGAGGAAGAAGCCCTGCTAAGGGGGCGATCCGCCTGAACTTTATGGGCGACGCGCCTCTTCAGAGGCTGCCTCCAAAACAATGGACTGAACAGCAACACTATCCTTCGGGAGACCTACGATGGGAAGGTTGTATGCATCCAGCTCCCCCACTTCCAAATCTCCCCAGCATAACCGCCCCCCCTCCCCATTGCCTCTCCCCACCCCCTTTTTTCCTCTCCCTCCCTGGCTTTCTCAGACAAGCTCAGACAAGGGTACCTGGTATCAACCAATATCCTAAAAAGTGTATATATCAGCACCGGATTGTATATATGTAATAAGATTGCAAATAGGTTGTTCTCCTTCCTTTCTCTTCTGAACCCATGACCCAACTATAGCTTTATTTGATTCTTCCCTGATATAGAGGTATGCAAAGGAATGCACGTATACAATGTGTAAAGCAATGCCTGACTTTTTCCTCCTATTAAAAGTTTCTGCGGGTACCCGTTATTAACCAGTAACATAAAAAGTGTATATAGCAGCACATGGTTGTATATATGATATAAGTTTGTAAATATGATGCTTCCCCCCCTCTCCTCTTCCGTTTCCCATCCTCCCCCCCCACTTTTTCCCCTCCCCACTTCCCTCACCCCCCCTGTCTTAACCCCTGACCCAGCTAGAGAGCTATATGATTCTCCCCTTGTAAAAGGGTCCACAAGGAAATGTATGTATATAAGCACTCGATCCTACTAATGCTTAGAAGTCTATAACTACTGTATTATGCTTTCCACCTTCCCCCCCCTTACCCATACCCCCCGTCCCCCCCTCTCTAGAGCCCACATAATTAAGGTATGCTTATCCACTTATAGAATCACAAACGATTATATGGAAATAACGTATCAGGAAGTGATTAGACTTACATAGACTCAAAAGTTTTTTACTGTTATGCTTTCACCCTCCCCCACACTCATCCCCCCCTCTCTCACTCCTCTCACTCTCCTCCACCCCCCCCTCCCCCTTCCCCCAACTCCTATCCCGGGTCATCCCCCAAAAATGTCTTTAAAAAAAAATTAGAAAAGTTTATACTGTTAGCTGTTACCTAACATCTGTGGTTAAGTAGATGACATCTCACCTGGAGGGTGCTCTGACCCGCACCATGCTCCGTGACCCAGGAAGCTCTCTAGGGGTATTTAACCCCTCTACCTTTCTCACCAAGGTGTTTAAGGTTTTCCTTCTAGGGCTCCTAAAAAGCCCACATGTTCTCCCCCCGCTCGTGTTCTACCCCCCTCCCCCTCCCCCACCCTGTTGCCCACCTCCCCGTCCCTGCCTGCCCGGCGGCCCCATCTCCCCAAGATATGAGAGGTGAACCACTAGCCCTCCTCCCGTCCCCCCTACAAAGCTCACAGGCCCCTACCATGGGAAACTAATGGGGTGCGGAGCTCTTAGCTCCGTAAACAAAATTCAGAAGTAATGTCTTCCATTAAACTTATCTCAACCAATGTAAAATGACTCACCTCTGTAAAGAAAAGAAAGCTAGCACTACAAGAATTTAAAAAATCAAATGGACACATCATATTTATACAGGAAACCCACTTTAACTCCCTGTCTCCACCACATACACTGGCGACACACTTTATTCGAGCTCGGCTAGTCCCACGAATTCGGGTATACCCGGGTGTATTGAGGTTTGTGACTGTTTTCTGCCCGAGTGCATTGAGGTATTTTCCAGGCAGGGATTGAAGCATTTTATTCCCGCTGGCTGCAATACTGCACAGTATATATATATATACTGCATTACAATTCATGAATTTATGCCATCTGGTAGACACGCGAAGCATTACAGCCTATTAAATCCTAATCATTATCATTTAACAGATCAGCCGCCCGTCAGCCAGGCATGAACCCAGGCTGGGAAGGCAAACGCAACGGGGCTTGTCAGAGGTGAGGAGCGGCGCATTCCAGGTATCTGCCAGGTACATACTGGGTATTTGCTCGAATAAAGTGTGTCGGTGCAGTACATTTAGGAACGCTTTCCCTCAAGCATTCTTCGCATCCTCCCCAAACAAAAAAAGAGGAGTGGCTATACTAATCAAGAACAATGTCCCCTTTGCCCTTACAAAAGCTATCACAGCACCAGATGGGAGATTGGAGACAAAAAACAGCGCAAAACCGCATAGTGAAGTATATCAAAATTATAATTTGATTTGTATAAAAGGTGAGTGTTAGGCGTGCATCATTGGGTGCATATAACACAACAGGTTACCACACTGCAGAATGTAACAGGGGTCACTGGCAATCACAGTTGAATCGACTCGTAAGATCAGCCTCATGTCCTTTGTGGAAGGTACTACTGGAACCCCATCCGTCCGGTGGTATCGATCTCATAAAGGGAGTAATCCTCTCCGGGAAACTGGCATGCGTGCGCGCACACTGCAGGGTCGCGTCGCCGTCGGATGACGTCACAGCGCCAAAGATGAAAGTCTCTTCCGCACACGTGGTGTGTGGGTCAATCCAACAGGAACAGAGTCTCGATCTCGTTAAAGTGATATTAGCACAGCTAAGGTCGCAGGCTCAATGGTTCAGTCACCAAGAATAATGGGCCACCCCCACCTGCACATGCACAGAAGAGGTCGCACCAGCTGCACATGCGCAGAAGCGGCCGCGCTGACTACACATGCCCATGAACCACCTAGCCCCACTTACACATGCTCAGAAGCTACCGGTCCTGAGTGAACCTGCGCAGAAGCGCCCTGCACTCTCTGCACAGTGCAGAAGCCGCCTGTACATACTACAGTACTCGCTCATGCGCATAACACCAAAAGCCGGCTTGAAGTAGAAATAGCACAAACTGCACTAACCTTAAATTGTATTTTAATTTTTAGCCTTTTGCGTGAATGAAACACTTTTGCAAGTGACAAAATGCTAAGACGCCTCCCTTCATACGTGCATGCTCAGCACACAACCCTTTTTTTCAGTGATCACTGTCTGATGTGTGGTTTTGTCCTTTTCCTATGTTGTTATTACACCTGTGGTGGTGCCATTGGTCCAGCATAATAATACAGTATATACAAATTTTTATTTAATTTATCTTTGTATTTTTACATTTAAACAATATTGGCCCATATAAATGTCTATTTCAGTTTTTTATAGCAAGATATAAATATATGTTTTGCTTATGAGGGTTAAGCTCTCAATCTGAGGTTTTAATCATTGGCTGAGTCCTCACCGCTGAGTTCTTCCTTTTAGCCAATCACAAGTCACTATGTTTCTATTTTAACTCCGTTCTATCAAGGATGGGCATTCCCGTGATGATGTTATTGACAAAATGCGTAGGGCTATCTGCGTCATTATGCAGCCTTGATCGCGATGTGGAGCTGTGCATTAGGACATCCTGAATTAGCTGTGCAGCGGAGATTCAGTAGTGAGTGAGATCGCATCTAACTCCCAAGAGGACTTGACTGTTCCGTTTATGGAGTCGGATTAAGGAGACACGGTTATATGGGACCCTTGCTGCTACTACTGAGTTTGCTACACTCAAGCTGACAGTGGATGATCCTGCCGGTATCGGTATTGGGATATATTTCACACAATTGTTTTAAATATTGTTTTTGAAAGTGGGCATTTGTCTCCCCCTCCTCTTATTAAATTGTGTGTTATTATGTCAATGCACATGGGTGTGTGCGCTCTATTTTTCCTAGATTTATTCATTAGCAATGATACTTCCTACAAGAGCTGCCCCCCTTTCCTGAGTCAGGACTGTTTACTCCGGATTGGTATCGATTCCGTTTTTTTTACTGTCTGGACTTTACATGTGGACATTGGTGCTTATATTACTATATATTTATATATCATTGTTATTTATATAGTGGTTTATGCACATACCATTGCACCTAATAAGCATTAATTGTACACATTTTCAATTTAATGTATCACTTTTTTAGATTTTGAACGCGAGAGAGAGAGAGAGAGAGAGAGAGAGAGAGAGAGAGAGAGAGAGAAAATCCCACCGAAAACACTCCAATGTACAAAAATATAAAATGTATTAGTTTTAACATCACAGAAAACGCAAAGAATAAAACAGTCCTGAGTCACTAACAATGAAGTATGTGGCTGACACCTCTATTAAATCACATAATCCCTCTGCACCTCTACTACATATGGTTCTCATAAGTAAACACTAACTGCAGGTGAAAAAGGCAGACAAATAGCCTCACACCTGTATGACCGGCCGTTTGAGCATAAAACCTGGTGGAACATGAAATAAACCCCCTAATGCTTATAACCTAAGTAAAACTGACTATAATAAAATACATGTTATAAATAAACACATCCCAGATCACAATATTACAAATAAAGAAACCCTCCTAATTTGGGGTTTAAAGGATTACAATGAACCCACTTCCTGAGAGTATATTAAAGGTACTTTATAAGGGGAAGCTCCACACAGCTTGAAGTCTCTTGAATATCACATGAGAAAAACTATGCTGTATGATGATGTATGATGAATCAGGCATATACTTAGCCTCAGCTAAAAGTGGAAGTCCACAACAGCCCCCAAAAACAGCACCCACAGTCCACAATCCAGCAGAGTCAGCATGTATGCGAGGCACTTAGCATAAAAGCAGCCTGTTGATCAAACCACCATCACTGTGCAGGGGGAGAGGGTCAGATCGTCACTGGAGTGCTCAGGAGTACAAACATGAAGGAGAAAAAAAGGCCCGATGCGCACATTTTGCCCAACCGCTTTGTCCGGGGGCGTATATATAATATATATATATATATATATATATATATATATATATATATATATATATATATATATATATAAAATATTCCTGTATGCTCATTTGCATGTCTTAGGCAGGTCTGCAACCCCGCCTTTCACCATTATCACTCAGCACACAGCACTTCCACTGCAGCAAGGGATTCTGGGAAATGACATGCAAATGGGCACACAGTGTGACCTTTTGCTTCAAAACCATTTTTAACATGGTTCCCTATAGGTTTAAGCTTGCTGCATGGTCACAGCTTTAAGCACAGCCAGGGTTAAGATGCATAGCCAGAAAACCCACCAACAGACAGCTGATTCGACCTTAATGGGTCTCCTCAGTGTGGGGTTGGTTAACTGGCTATGCAATGAGTGCTGTGGAGGGTTTTTGTCACTTCTTTACTCACCATAACAACTATATATATATATTTATATATTTATATATATATATATATATATATATATATATATATATATATATATATATATATATATGTTATCATCATCTCTGCCATTGTCGATCCACTGCTTGAGGAAGGCCTTCTTCCAGGTACTGCGGATGCAAATCTCTCTTCTCCACATCGCTCCAACAATGGTCGTCATTTTGGTATTTTGATATCATTTACTATGTGGAATGTCAACTCCACCGACAGGAATCCACAGCTGTATTCAATCTGAACCCCTTCAGTGTACATCTGTCACCCCAAAGGCGAACAGTTTTTGGCACAGCCAAAGGGCAGCTAAAGGGTGTGAGTCATTCGCTTCCATTACACAGCGTCCCGCGACCGAGCGGTACCGTGGCACGCTGAGGGCACCCCAGCAAGCTGCGTTTTAACCTCTGTGCAGAGGATACACCTGCCGAGGTACAGGAGCAGCTTCATATCGGCCAGGAAGCAGGAGCGATTTCACCGAGCCCCAGTACCAGCTGCTGAACCTGGCTGCATGAAGGGAAATCCCCTTGGGAGTGAAAAGACTGACGTCCTGCCCCAGAATCAACTGAGCTGCAGCAGCAGAGGGAAGCAAGCACCTGAATCTACAGCTAACAGCTGCCGAGTGGTAAACAGTGTGATACACACTACATGCCTTTTACCAACTTTTTTCATGTACGCAGATATATTACCCCCTTTTTAATTCTATAATATATTGTTGAATTTGCTTCACTATTTGGCGTTGTGCGCTGTTTTCTTTTGTGCCCAAGGAGACCACCTGGGGGCCATGGTGCTGGCGGGATCCACCAGCAGGCCTCCAGAACCTGTGTAAAAAGGGCTGCTGGTAAACTGTAGGTCTGTCCAGGTGCCCCGCCAGCCCACCGGGGACTCGCGTGGGGCTGCGTTATGAACCCTGTATGTAAAAGAATAAATCTTGTATTTATGGGGGGGGCACGGGGGGTGGGTAATGTATTTAATAAATAGAATGATGTTTATTGTGGGGCTGTGTATTGTTTTTATTGTGGGTACTGGGGGTGGGGGGGGGGTGTTTCCCCAACGGTATGTGGGTAGGCCTCCCTTGTGGGTAGTGGGTGGGTGGTTAGGCCTCACGGGTGGGGGGGTTAGTGTGGGAGGGTATGTAGGCGTCCCGAGTGGTGGGTGAGGGTGGGTTAACCCCTTAATGAGTGTAGAGGATAATAACCGCTATGGTGATTAAGGGGTTAGGGGACATTACTTTGTATGTTTTAATTTTTGTCTCTGTTTTGCAGCAAGCAGCGGAGGGGCCGTGGGTAGTGGGTGTGGGTGTGGTTATTTACATGGGATCCCCCTCCCCACATTTACATACAGTACACTGCACTCACAGAAACACAGGCCAGGCAGATTTTACTGACACACTAGGGGGAGGGGGGCTTACACAGATTAGTCAAAGCAGGGAAGTTTAGCCGACACAATAGGGGGAGGGGTTTTTACATAGATTACAGTGAAGGCAGGGAAGCTTCACACACAATAGGGGGAGGGTTTTTTACATAGATTACAGTGAAGGCAGGAGGTTTAAAACACACAATAGGGGGAGAGTTTTTTACATAGATTACAGTGAAGGCAGGCAGGTTTAAAACACACAATAAAAATATGTATGTCATGTATTTATTGTTTATGTATTTTAAATACACAGGGGGTGTACTGTATGTTGTTTATTGCAATGTTTATTGGGGGCAAATCAAATGTCCCCAATAAACATGCTATTCTGCCTTCATTGCCTTAGCAGCTATCAGCTAAGGTAATGAAGCAGCATTTCTGTATTTTTAATAATATTGTGCAGGAGCAGGGGGTCCCATGAGCATTAATTTCTGGCTCAGGAAACCCCCTGCTCACTGTACAATATTATTAAAATACAGAAATGCTGCTTCATTACCATAGCACATAGCCGCTAAGGTAAGGAACGAGTGTTTATTTATATATGTTTTTTATTTATACTGTACATGTGCAGAGTGTCTCCGGAGCTGAACAGCGTTGGTTTCAGGTCCGGGGACCCCCTGCTCCCCGAGATACAGGCCCCTTTAGGGGGTGCCAGTATCCCTCTGCTTGGTTTACAGGCCGTGGTCACGTGATCGGGACCTTTAAACCAAGCAGAGGGATACAGGCACCTCATAAAGGGGGCTGTATCACGGGGAGCAGGGGTTCCCCCGGCCTGAAACCAATGCAGTTCAGCTCCGGAGACCCCCTGCACATCTACACTATAAATAAAAATGTATTTCAAATGTATATATTTATAGTCATTTATTTATTTATTTATTTAGATTTATTAATTTATTTTTTGGCGGCTGCTGTGTGTGTATTTTTTTTATTGTGGTTAGCGGGGGTGGGTGAAGGGGGTATTAGCCTCAACAGTGGCTGTTTAGGGCTTGCGGGGGGTAGCGCGAGGGCTTAACCCCTTCATGACCGTAGCGGTATTAACTGCTACGGCCGTGAAGGGGTTAAGTGCACCCGCAACCCCCCCGCAAGTCCTAAACTCACACCAAGGGCCAAATACCCCCCTCACCCACCCCCGCTACCCACAATAAAGCGGACACGGTGAGTTAACCCCTTCATTGCCTTAGCGGCTATACGCTATGGTAATGAAGCAGCATTTCTGTATTTTTAATAATATTGTGCAGGAGCAGGGGGTACCCTGAGCATTAATTTCTGGCTCAGGGAACCCCCTGCTCACTGTACAATATTATTAAAATACAGAAATGCTGCTTCGTTACCATAGCACATAGCCGCTAAGGTAAGGAACAAGTGTTTATTTATATATGTTTTTTATTCATACTGTAGATGGGCAGAGGGTCTCCGGAGCAGAACCTCTGTGGTTTCAGGTCCGGGGACCCCCTGCTCCCCGAGATACAGGCCCCTTTAGGGGGTGCCGGTATCCCTCTGCTTGGTTTACAGGCCGCGGTCACGTGATCGGGACCTTCAAACCAAGCAGAGGGATACTGGCACCTCATAAAGGGGGCTGTATCTCGGGGAGCAGGGGGTCCCCCGACCTGAAACCAACGCGGTTCAGCTCCGGAGACCCCCTGTACATGTACACTATGAATAAAAATGTACAGTACTGTATGTTAGGGGTTATAGGGGTTGTTGTTATACAGTATATATATATATATATATATATATATATATATATATATATATATATATATATATATATATATATACTGCATTACAATTCATGAATTTATGCCATCTGGCGGACACGCGAAGCATTGCAGCCTAGTAAATCCTGAACCATTATTAATTAACACATCAACCGCGCGTCAGCCCGGCATGCGCCTGGCTGGGAAGGCAAAAGGAGCCCGGCATGCTCCGGGTGAAAAGTGTCACATTCCAGGAACATGCCAGTTATTAGTAAGAATAAAAGCTGCCGCAGCAGTATGCACACACTACAGATAGTGGATGGAATACATCCTGTGTGTTTGTCATTGAATTAATGTGCATGCACACAGGAGCTAACATGCGAAGAGATGCCGAAAATGCAGTTACCATAATTATCCAATAGTGATAAATGTGGTTTCTACATGACCAGAGTGATGAAATTGAGAAACCTCCAGAATCTGCAAAACATAGATTAAAACAACTTAATTAAACAATCGGTTTCAGTCACTGATAACTCCATCCCACAGTCCTCAGATGCCATAATAGTCTAATAATTGTGTCTTTCACGTTGCTGAATTCTGCAGTAGTGTATTGATACTGCTTACCAAGTCCATTTAAAGTAGGTATCCTCAAATTGTTAGGTATATTATATGTCATTATTTATATAGCGCCATAAATGTAAATAGCGCTTCACAGTAGTAGCCTTCTTACCACAGGAGTCATCAAAATTCACATTTCTGCCACACACTGCATAAAATATAAAAAGCACATGATGTTGAAGATTAATTGAGGAAATCATTGTGGTTGTGCCCTGGAATATGTATAATATATTTCCAAAGTTTCCCTGGGTATTATGAAAAGAGGGATGTCATCTACTGGATCCCCATTGACTGTGATACAGGTGTGTTTACGCCTTCGTAGTTCAGTTGCCACAGATGTGCTTTGGCCAACAGGCACAAGTAACTGCTCTGGCATGCCACTTTCTTGAAGGTCAGTCTTAGTAGCATGGAGTAGGGGGTCATATGGACAATATCATAGTTGCTGAATGAGCAGGATGGTATGTATGGCTATATAGGCTTCCCACCATCGTGGTATTGCTTGCAGGCAGATGGGGTGGAAAAGAAGCTTCCTCCAGATGTCGTGATCTCTCTTGCTTATATTATTTATTTTTATTTATAAATGTATTACCAGAAAAGAATACATTGAGAGTTACTTCTCATTTTCAAGTATGTCCTGGGCATAGACTTATGACAATACATCATTACATGTTATATTTACAGACATTTCATGAAACTTTAGAAACAATATATTTTATGGGTGTATTTAACAGACAATTAACAGTTAAAGAAAAGATTAAAATGTGAGACAGCTGAAGTCTATTCACAAACACATAGAGACCATCTGTGCGCCTTGCCATATTGTTCAGCCTCTCTAACACCATGTACATTCTTTTGTCCATTAAGTTCAGTCTCTGCTCCTGCTCAGGTACCTGTGCACAATCAGTGGCAGGTTTGGCCACAGGTGTGCAAGGTAGACCAGCATGCCAATTGTCACAAAAAGAAAACGCTTCACATTTGAATGCTATCCTTGAAAAAGGCACCCGTTAGACTTGAGCTCTGGAATGGGATGCAATGGCTCAGAGGTGGGGTGAGCTTGGTCTGGAGTTAGGTACGATGGATCCGAGGGGGGGTAAGCTGTTACCTGTTGCAGAACCAGATTTGTCTCTAAATTTATAGATCCCCTGATCTGAACCCCATCAAATTGGTACCTGTTGCAGAACCAGATTTGTCTCTAAATTTATAGATCCCCTGATTTGAACCCCATCAAATTAAAGCATCATCAGTGCAAGTAAGTGAAGCGTGCTAGCAAAGTTGAACAAGTGAAGAGGATAGAGAATTATTGGAATGAATGTCTAAGTGTAGAAACATGCAACCACATATCAACCATATACAAAATGTAATAATGAATCGTAATGGGAATTATTATTGCATGTAATCATCATCATTTTTTTTATATTTTCCATTCTCTTGTAATGCACCATTATCAAGTTTTTTTGTGTAAGGATTTCACATGGTCCCAGTACTGTGATCAATAGGCAGGACTTTGGGAACAGCTGACTAGTATCGCCTACTTTTGGGATTTGAATGGCTTATTGAAATTTGCACTTTTGGTAAGAAAGACTAGCTAAGAGAATTGGACCAGTACTCTAGATTTTATCCAGACATGCTACTCATCAACCTCATGCATCTACACATAAAGTAATGCCAGAGTGATAATGGCTCTGTACAATGCATGTATTCAGTGTATTGCAAGTGTCCTGGAACAAGTACTCCCATTTCTGCTCTCTCTGTTCACCCCCCCCCGCTCCTTCTTTGCAGCTTCTGCCTGTCAGTTCCTCATTTTCAGCTGCATGTATTTGCTCTGAACACGCACACTGTGCCGGTGTGATTTATACTATGTTGCCATTCCTGCCTGTGCATGAAGTCTGTGAGTTGCTATAGCAACCTCTGAAATCTTTCTCAGAATGTGCTATTCTGCCCTCCCCCCCGTTTTGCTGATAGTTAGTTAGTCCCATCTCACTTCTAGTGTGACCCTTGCTCCTCACTTCCTTTTCCACCCTGGACACAGTGAGTACAGTATCTGCCTGCTAACTACACCGGCAAGGCCTTTCCGTTTTACCGTAGTCTAACCTCATACAAGCATTCAGATAGAGAAGCACTCTCTACTCACACTACACCTACAAGCACCCTTTGTTTTCTACTTCTGCAATAAAGTTAAGAAAGACAATAAGGACTTGTTATGCTTTGGAAGAGGGAAGACATGAGTTAAGCTAACTGGGATTATTCATACATCATACGTGACCCTTGTTCCAGTGTAGTAAAACAGAGTCCGTGTGCTGGAGGTCTACACAGAAGCTGTTACTCACAGACTTTATAGCAAAAAAAAGCAAGCAGCTTACACAGCTTATACAGAGTAACCTCTCCAGCTAAACAAGCAGCAGCTTTACACTGCCACACAAGCCTGCAACTTTACACAAGGCAGCAGCACTGCAGTCAGACAGTGCACCTTACACAGAACCTTGATTGCCTTTTCCTGTTTGAGTTCACCCTCTGCACAGCTACACAGTGAGGAGCTACCATCCCACCTACCCCTGTGCAAGTTCCCACGGCTAGCGCCACCAAGAGCCACGCCACCGGACAACCACCAGGACATGGGTCAGAGCTACCGGACACCTGTGAGTACAGCTACCCCTACGCTGAATGCTGCAGGACACCGATCGGCATCATCTGAGACAGTCGCCCATCGCTTACGCAGGTAACAGACCGCACGCCACATGCACTGACCTAAAGGCCTACATACACCTACAGCATGGCAGAACTCAGATCCCCACCAGACACAACGCAGGAGAGTGATCACTCAGACACAGAGACCGCTACACAACTGCAACAGACGCAGGAAGGCACAAGGCCTAAACGGACAATTACACTGACACAAAAAGCGCGCGAAAAGTACGAAACTGACATTGAAGCGCACCGTGCAAAATTAGAGAAGGCCTGGGAAACAACCACACTTGGAATACGCAATGTCGCCGGCGCTGGCACTTATGTACAACACCTCGAGCAGGCAATAGCTCAATTAAAGATAGATCACTTGTGCTACCAAGAGCTGTCAGAGGCATACATAACTTACTTGATCTGGGCTAACACCGGTGAAAGAAAGAGACTTACAGCATAATATTGACCTGACACGTGATGGCCTCATGCGAACCTCTATCACGGAAGCTGAGAATAAGTGAAAAGACCTTTTGCTGGAGACCTGCATCACAGTGCTCCAGCACATCCAGGCGCTCATCAAGGTCAGCGAAATCAGTGCAATCTAACGTGTTGAGCGCGAGCGCAAAGGCCACCCAGGCACGAGCCAAAGCAGAGGCCGCATGGACAAGGGCCGCATACACTCAGAAAGAGGCGACCATGAAACATAGAAGAGGAGGAGCAGACAGCTACTGCCACCGCCGCTGCAGCCACTGCCACCGCTGCCGCTACTGCCGCTGCAGCCACTGCACCACTGCGCTTAAAAAGAGGTGGACGTTAACCTAGAGGCCCTAAATCAAGAAAGGGAAGCTGCTGCCGCCATAGCGCAAGCTGAAGTCTTAGAAGCAGCTGCGAGACAGGATGGCAGGGAGCAACCGTATAGACAGCCTCAGAGGATCCAATCCAACGCACTGAAGATTATGTGAGGAGCCTCTTCAGTGTAAACACCAGCGCGCCATCTCAACACGATGGGAGTGACTCCACAGACACCGAAGACTTGCTAGATCCACCTGGAGAAGACGCGTCTCCCTCAGGGTACACGCTACCTGGGATAGCCGCAACAGTGATCCACACGCCAGCGCGCACACGGATGCACTGAAACAGGCTCGCAACCCAGGTACACCCACACGGGAAAACACAGACCTTCACACTGACCGGCAGTCATCACACATCCACGCCAAGGAAGAGGCGAATGCAGGGAACCTCCCGGCAGCTACCTCAGAACAAGACCAACACACCGATGCATCAGGCCTTACAGACATGGGCAAGTACATGATCCGGTGTGACATGGTACAAACAGGACTTACCAACTTTGACGACCGTCTTGATAACTACCGAATATGGAAGTTCACATTCAAAGATGCAATCATGAGCCTGGGCTTCTCCGCAAGGGAAGAACTTAGCCTGCTAACCAAGTGGCTGGGGAAAGAATCCATAGAGCATGCGAAGAGACTCAGGGCAGCGAACGTGAATCACCCCCAAGTAGGTCTTGACTTGGTATGGGAAAGGCTAGAGGAGTGCTATGGTAGCCCCGAAGTGGTCGAATATGCACTCTTCAAAAGAGTCGACGGACTTCCCTAGAATCACAGCCAAGGACTATTCGAAGTTACGAGAACTCGGGGATCTGCTGCAGGAGCTGGAATTTGAAAGAACCGACCAATCCCTAACAGGTCTCAACGTCCTAGACTCAGCTCGCGGAGTGAGACCCATCTTGGAGAAGCTACCCTACAACCTCCAAGAAAGATGGACGTCACAAGGCTCCAAATACAAAAGGGAGAAGCAAGTCACCTTCCCTCCCTTCTCATTCTTCTTGAGCTTCAAGGACAAGAAACGATCCCAGTTTCATCCTAGGTGTGCAAACCACATACAGTGCAAGCAACCTGAGGAATGAAAGGCCAGCGGCGGGATATGGTAATGCTAGAACACCTATCTCGGTCCACAGGTTGGACGTGTCTCCCACGACCCAAACAAGTCCCGACCAGTCAGTCGCTGAAGGCAAGAAACCAAGGGACCCAAACAGGGAATGTCCCATACACAAGAGGCCACACCCACTAAACAGATGCTTTGGGTTCAGGATGAAGTCCCTAGAGGAACGCAAGAAGCTCCTCGGAGAATTCTGAGTTTGCTTCCGGTGCTGTGATTCCACAATCCATCTAGCCAAAGACTGTAAAGAAGCCATCAAGTGTGTAGTGTGCAAAAGTCACGAGCACGTAACATCGCTACATCCAGAGTCGCTGACACTCCACCAACTCAACAACCCATCCTCCATAGCGAAGCATGGCGGGGAAGAAGGAGAGACAACATCTGTCACGTCCCAGTGCATCGCGGTTTGCGGAAAAGGATGTGACAAAAGGTCCTGCTCCAAAATATGCCTTGTCGCAGTGCACCCCCAGGGACAACCTGAGAGGACTATTCGGATGTATGCAATCCTCGACGATCAAAGTAACAGATCATTGGCGAATTACAAAAAAAGACGGTGTGAAACAGCGCTACAGATATTAAATAGTAAACTTAATAAAGTAAAAGAACACTGGCAGCCAGGTAAATTCTGACAGTACAGTCAGTCGGGGAACATAGGAAAAAAGAGGATACCGGCGCCACAATGAATAATAAATGGAAAGTCCAAACCATAAGGTGTATAGTCCAAATGGAGTTCTTAAACAACTGGTGATGAAGGAAGCTCACATCAACGGAGTGCAATATGTGGGAAAAAGGAAAAAACAAATTATGGTGCAGTATGCCAATCACTTTTAGCTAAAATCATGACAGACTGACAACACAAGACAAACAAGACAAACAAACGAGAACACACTAGCAATGGCTGAATTATAAAACAAAGCTAATTTATTAATACTGGATAATAGGAGGGTTACTGACATAACATGCATCCGGAGTGGTAAAAGTGAAACCCTACTCACAAGATGCTTGAATATTACAGGCAACAAGCTGGAATCGTGCTGGTGATCTTCCAAGATGGCGACCGGAGCGCTCTCACTGGCGTCCCCACGTGACAGGGGTAGAAGATCATTGGCGAAGATGGAATTCTTCAACTTATTCAATGCACATGACAATGCCTCCCCCTACACGCTCAGAACCTGTGCAGGGTAAACTGAGACAACAGGGAGAAAAGCAAATGGCTTCATCATATGTTCAGTGGACAACAGAGTGAAGATAGCTCTCCCCACACTCATCAAGTGCAAGCACATGGTGGCAAACAGGAATGTGATTGCCACACCAGACGTGGCACGCCATCACCTACACCTCAGAGGAATAGCCAACTACATCCCGCCGGTAGAACAAGGCGCCAAGATCTTGCTACTTCTCGGTAGGGACATCCTGAAGGTACACAAAGTCTGCAAACAGCGCAACGGACCACACAACGCCCCATTTGCCCAAAGACTTGACCTAGGATGGGTGATAGTGGGCAATGTGTGCATGTGTGCATTAACAAAGGGCACGAACCAGACTACGTTGACGACCGCAGAACAGTACTAACAGAATGTGGACACACATCCCTCTCCGACCCATGTCTTAGCCACATCCAAGTTACAGGAAGGCCAAGCGAGGAGAAGAGACAAGGTCATACCCCTGAGATCAGCAAAAACATCTTCCCCACAGGGGAATGTGACAATGGCCTAGGATGCTCAGTAGTCCAGACAACCAAGGATGATGAGTCGACTCTTCTCAAGGAAGAAAGTAATCTCCTGAAGGGGACCGACAATAGGATCACCCAAAAGAAAAGAAACAATCGGACAATCCTCCTGCAAGCAATGGCACAGCTAAGACATACTGTCATTCCTCTCTGCAGAATACCAAGTGGCAAAGCAGCCAACCGCCACAGCTGGCATAGCCACAAAAGATCACGCCCTGCAGGTGATACTACAGGGGAAAAAAGACTGTTCTTTCACACATCTAAAAAGGGACAGTCGCAGAGAAATTTCACAAAAGGACTTACAAGGGCAAAATAGACTGTTCTTCGTCATGTCCCGGGAGAAAACAACCTCCTGAGGGCAGTAAACAAAGAGACACAAAGGTGTATCACCAACATGTGTGGAGACGTTCTCGTGCAAGAGAAATGCACCAATGACCTAGGGTGCACAGCGTTCCAGACAACAAGGGACGACGACAAGCAAACACCATCGATGGAAGAAAGAGAATTCCTGAGATCAATGGATAAGAAGCTCTTCAAAGACGGATCGGGCAGTTGGGCGACCCCGCTACCATTCCGTTCACCAAGAAGACGCCTCCCAAACAACAGAGTACACTCCATCTATAGGCTCACTTTGCTCAGCTGCGACCTACAAAGGAAACCGGAGACCAAAAAAAACTTTGTGGCCTTCATCCAGAAGACATTCCTTAGCGGACACGCGAAGCCAGCACCCTCACTGAAGGAAGGTGAAGAATGTTGGTATACAGAAATAGGTGGTAGTGCGCAGCTAATACATGGTGAAACACACACAGTGAGCAGTGAAAAAAACAATATTGTGGACCTTGAAATTGAAGGTGTCACTAATATAGGGTCTGCAACCTTTCTTGGGGGTGGCTCGACACCCCTGGAACTAGAGAGAAAACAAAAGAACAAGGCCGTAGTTCAAAGTAGTTCAAAGTCCCAGAGAACAAGTCTCACACTGGCGTGTAGCAGCCTCCGTTAGTGCCCGCTCAGTTGAACGCCACTCGCACACCGCTTCTCCTCGTGGAGCGCCCGATGATGACGTCACGGACCACTCATCCACTACAGGGAAGCGTCCGCTATAGCACACAGTGTATGGGGCAATGCAGGATACACGCAGCAGCACAGGATACAAACAGCAGCAAGGGCTATCACAGAAAACAGGGGAACACGAACTGAGGGTGTTCTCAGTAACAAAAGACACCCTCCAACGCGTTTCGTAACACACAGTTACTTCTTCAGGGAACGTATGCAGGTAGGGGAGTGTACACATTTATATACCCAACATCCCTCAATTAAACACAAGGTGTCATATTACCGCGCCATTAATTAAAGGTGCAGCATGTTGCTCATTAGAATCTGCAAAAACATTGTCATATATAGAACAATTTATAGAAAGCAAAATACAATAAAATACAATAAAATACAATAGACATAAAAACATTACAAATGGATAATAGATTAATAATAAATGGACATCAGAATTCTGAAAGAGAGAAGCCAAAATTAGAGCCATACAGATGCAGAAATAAAAGCAGATCAATAAATGTATATAGAGGATAACTACAAGACTAATACCGGGACCAAATGTCTATGTCCTCGTTTAACCCCTTAGGGGTCAAAGAGCTCATTTGGTAAATCCCAAAAGTTTCGTGGTAAGAGAGGCTTTTAATCCTATCCCCTCCCCTCCTTGCTTTAGGGACCACTTTGATACCTTTAAACAATAATTTTGAAGGGTCTTTATTATGGTGTAATGCAAAGTGATGGGAAAGGCTATGCTTCTCATAACCAATTTTGATATTCCTAATATGTTCCTGTATCCGAGTCTTTAAGCATCTTTTTGTGCGACCTCTATATTGCAGGCCGCATTCACAATTGATCTTATAAACTACATAGGTTGAGTTACAGTTAATAAAAGAATCAACATCGAAACTCTCACCAGTAGCGAATGATTTGAAGGTTTTACTCTCAGGGTGTAGGTGTTTACATATAGAACACCTCCCACACTGGAAGTTCCCAATTGGTTTATCACCAAGCCAAGTGCTTGGAGCAGATTTAACGCGGGCAAGACCCACATCACTAGGGGCCAATGAATTTTTTAGGTTTTTGGCCCTCCTGTATATAAACATGGGGACATCCGGAAGATGGTCACTCAGAACTGGATCCGTACATAAAATGGCCCAATGACTCTGAATAATTATTTCAATTTTTTTATTCATTGAATTATATGTTATAATACAAGGTATTTCTAACATATTGCTCTGGTCAGTAATCTTTTCCTTAGTTTTCTGGACTAACATCAATCGCCTATCCATACGATGGACTACATCAAGATCTCTGGACAGGCTATCACTTGAATATCCTCTTTCCAGGAATTTGTCAAACAACAATTTGTACTGTGCCTCAAAGTCCTGTTCCCCACTGCAATTTCGTTTAATACGAATGAATTGGCCCTTAGGTAATATTAGTAATCCACGATTTTTTGTTTTTACTACTTGCCATCAGCAAGTTGTTGGCATCGATTTCCTTAAAATAAACCTTGGTAGAGATATTCCCATTGTCCAATGCTGTTAATTGTAGATCTAAAAAAATTATGCTAATGGGGTTGGACACAAGTGTAAATACCAATTTTTTATCGTTGGTATTCAAGTAAGAGAGGAAAGAGCAAATGGAAGAATCATCCCCCTCCCATACGCATAAAATGTCGTCGATATAGCGACGCCAGATAATAATCTGATGGCTGAAGGGGTTGTTGTTCCAAATGCTCTGTAGCTCCAACTGACCATATACAGGTTTGCGAAACTGGGAGCAAATCTTGTACCCATTGCAGTTCCGCAAACCTGTATAAAGAACTCTGTCAAAAACATAAAATAATTATGGGTCAGTATGAAATCAATAGATTTCAAAATGAATTTTGTATTGAGATGATGTAGAGTCGTATCTGCCTCCAGAAAAAATTTAACTGCCTGAAGACCCTTGTCATGTGGAATATGAGTGTAGAGCGCCTGCACGTCACACGTGATCCATTTATAGGCGCTCTTCCACTCAAAGTCCTGAAAGGCAAGGAGGACAGAAGATGTATCTTTAATATAGGATGGCAATTGATTAACGTAAGTTTGTAAGAAAAAATCCACGCACTGCGAAAGGTTCGCAGTAAGGGAATCTATTCCCAAAATTATGGACGACCGGGTGGGTTAGAAATAGACTTGTGGACTTTGGGCAAATGATAAAATATCGGAATTTTGGGAGAAACATTAAACAAAAAATCAAACTCAGCTTGAGTAATGACAGTGTCAGAAATGGCTTTATCTAATAGTTCCTTCAAAAGGGTGATGAATTCACAAGTAGGGTCCTTCGTGATTAGCCTATAGAAGGATGTGTCATAAAGGAGGCGGTGGGCCTCCTGTTCGTAATCTTTACGATTTTGGAGGACCACACCACCCCTTTTATCCGCCAGTCTAATAATGAGGTTTTCATTATTTTTCAAACATTTGAGAGCTAAGTTTTCCTGGATACTTAAGTTATGTCTAAGGTCTCCCGGTTTAAAAGTTTTCACCAGTCTGGAAAAGTCATTGTGCACCATATTGAAGAATGTGTAAATATGGTGCCCTTTAGAGTGAGCAGGATAAAATGTAGACCTCATTTTAAAAGGAGTGTATCTGCATACCTAACCATCTACATTCAGGTCTGCTGTTTCAGCTACACACTCACTTTCATTCGCTACTCGTCGAGTTTCATTCTCATTCTTGATAAAATGCCGTTTAAGGGTCATGTTTCTCACAAATTTGTGAAGGTCGGTGTACAATTGGAAGCCACTAGGGCCACTCGACCTTGAAAAATTCAGACCCTTATTTAATACAGTTTTTTGATCTTCAGTAAGGATCACTGTAGACAGGTTAAAAGTACCCTTATCTGGGGAGATCCTAGATCTAGACTTGAATGCCTTCTCTTTGACTCTGGATCCTGCTCTCGTTCCTCGTCTGGTAATGATCTTTTTGTTTTTGATTTCCCTACAGGACTGTTTAACTGTTGCTGTCTCTTCTCCTTCTTTTTCTCTTTTATTGGGGAAAATCTGCTCCTTAGCAATTCTAAAAAACGAGAGCCGGATGGAGACTCATTAGTAGGTTTATTGATAAATACTTCTTTAGAGTTATTTTCCTCTTTTCTTGGGCCCGATCTATTAGTGGAAGGTAGAGGTTTTTGATTTTGATCCCTATTTTTGTCATAATAATTCTGTTTAGTATTCGTGGTATGATCAGTATATTTATAATCCTCTCTTCTATCACTGGATCTATTTTGATAGTGATCTTGTCTCCTATAATTAGACCAACCACGATGTCTAGGGGGTCCTCTTCTACCAGAACCTCTGTTACCAGATGTATGTTGGTCCCTTTTGGCACCGTGGTTGGGGATATATATTTTATCCACTACTCTTCCTCTTTCTCCCTTCTTAGCCCAATCTCTCTCTCTCCCATTATCGTAATCTGCTTTGTCTCTCAGAAATGTATCATGTTTATTTTTAACAATCTCTTCATCTGTACTCTCCAATTTGGCAAGTAATTCAACTTCAATCTTGGAGCAATCCTTATCGATCACTATAGGCTCCATAATTTTTATCTCTTTCAGTATTTCTTTCTCAATTAATAAAATAGACTTGGTGCGTTCAAAAATAATCAATCGCATCAAGTCTATGGAACACTCATCCAATATCCGGTTCCATTCTTTCATGAAATGCTCATTTTCTTTCCCAAATGTGGGTGGCTTTTGAACACGTCAACCCCTAGGAATTCTTTTACAATCAATATATTTTTGTAAAGTAGTTTTCTCAAGCCAATGTTTATTATCCTTTAGCAAGATATCTTCAAGGACCTTGAAATGTCCTTCTATTGACAGATCAACCTCCACTCCTTCTGAGTGGTCTTTGGGTTTCTCAGAGAATAAACGATCAAATTGCTCTTGTCGTTTATCTCTGAGATTAAGTAAACCCCACACCATTCTGATAGATGGTCACAGAACAAAAACAACAGTTAAATAGGTGAAAATACTAAAATCACAACCAGTGTAAAAGTGCCGCACTTAGAGACAAGTGACAACAGTATACAGAAATAGGTGGTAGTGTGCAGCTAATACAGGGTGAAACACACACAGTGAGCAGTGAAACAAAACAATATTGTGGACCTTGAAATTGAAGGTGTCACTAACATAGGGTCTGCAGCCTTTCTTGGGGGTGGCTCGACACCCCTGGAACTAGAGAGAAAACAAAAGAACAAGGCACACAACGCACATAGTGAAGTATAGTTTAAAAAAGTGAATTTTACTAAAGGGTAATAAGTTCTGCATACAACAGAGTAAATACAAATGAGCAGTGGGTTAGTGGGTTTACCACACAAGTAGACGGCTGGAAATGGCACTCCTTACTCAATCTTGGGGAGCAGTGGGCCAGCAGTCATCTATCCCGACAGGTGGTTCCTCTACGCATGTAGAATCCAAACACTCTGTCTCAGGGGGGTAAGCAGGTCTGTCCGTAGTTCAAAGTCCCAGAGAAAAAGTCTCACACTGTCGTTTAGCAGCCTCCGTTAGTGCCCGCACAGCCGAACGCCACTCGCACACCGCTTCTCCTCGTGGAGCGCCCAATGATGACGTCACGGACCACTCATCCACTACAGGGAAGCATCCGCTATAGCACACAGTGTACTGGGCAACGCAGGATACACGCAGCAGCACAGGATACAAACAGCAGCAAGGGCTGTCACAGAAAACAGGGGAACACGAACTGAGGGTGTTCTCAGTATCAAAAGGGTATTGAAAATGAGCAATGACACACTCCAACGCGTTTTGTAACACAGTTACTTCTTCAGGGAACGTATGCAGGTAGGGGAGTGTACACATTTATATACCCAACATCCCTCAATTAAACACAAGGTGTCATATTACCGCGCCATTAATTAAAGGTGCCGTATGTTGCTCATTAGAAGCTTTCTGTTCGGCTGTGTGGGCACTAACGGAGGCTGCTACACGCCAGTGTGAGACTTGTTCTCCGGGACTTTGAACTACGGACAGACCTGCTTACCACCCTGAGACGGAGTGTTTGGATTCTACATGCGTAGAGGAACCACCTGTCGGGATAGATGACTGCTGGCCCACTGCTCCCCAAGATTGAGTAAAGAGTGCCGTTTCTAGCTGTCTACTTGTATGGTAAACCCACTAACCCACTGCTCATGTGTATTTACTCTGATGTACGCAGAACTTATTACCCTTTAGAAGAATGTTGGTACCTTCCATCATCAGAAACCCGGTCAGATCTGGACAACGTTCAGTTCCAATGCTCAGCACCAGGGAGCCTCTCCAAACAACGCCCTACTCACTGAACCATACTTGTCAGACAGTCTTCCAGGAGTGCTGATCCGCATTCGCAAGGAGCCACAAGCTATTACCTTCCGTCAAACACCAGGTGATAGAGTGACAGACTATCACGACTGGCACATCCACAAGGTGATGCCCTCTGTAGAGAAAACTACGGAGACAAAAGGTCTGTTCTCTCATAAGTTTAAAAGGAAACAGGTCCAGAGACTTTTGCAAAAGACATTGTGGTGCACCCAGCTAACCTGGAGCGATGCAAGACTTTGGCCAAAGGACTTTGCCAGTGGTACCGGCTGTTATCACCTCGTTATGTGGATATGAACTTTGCATTGTTATGTTTGTTTGCATTGCACATATATTCCACATATTCCAGTTATATAGTGGTATCTCCAAATACCAGACGGGGAGTGTCCTGGAACAAGTATTCCCATTTCTGCTCTCTCTGTTCACCCCTCCCCTTTCTTTGCAGCTTCTGCCTGTCAGTTTCTCATTTTCAGCTGCATGTATTTGCTTTGAACACACACACACTGTGCCTGTGTGATTTATACTATGTTGCCATTCCTGCCTGTGCATGAAGTCTGTGAGTTGCTATAGCAACCTCTGAGATCTTTCTCAGAATGGGCTATTCTGCCCTCCCCCCTGTTTTGCTGATAGATAGTTAGTTAGTCCCATCTCACTTCTAGTGTGACCCTTGCTCCTCACTTCCTTTTCCACCCTGGACACAGTGAGTACAGTATCTGCCTGCTAATTACCACGGCAAGGCCTTTCCGTTTTACCGTAGTCTAACCTCATACAAGCATTCAGATAGAGAAGCACTCTCTACTCACACTACACCTACAAGCACCCTTTGTTTTCTACTTCTGCAATAAAGTTAAGAAAGACAATAAGGACTTGTTATGCTTTGGAAGAGGGAAGACAATAGTTAAGATAACTGGGATTATTCATACATCATACGTGACCCTGGTTCCAGTATAGCAAGAATGCATTGAAACCTTTTTGTTACATGATTATTACAATTATTTATGTATTTATAAAATGTTTTACCAGGAAGTTACCTCTCATTTTCAAGTATGTCCTGGGCATAGAGGACTTATGATGACAAATACATGTTAACATATACAGAGTTACATTAAGTGAACAGGGTTATACATTATATACAAGACATTGCATGTTCAGTTAAAGATAATATATGTATTAGACATATGTAACAGTTACAGACCAGATTAAAATCTGAGACATCTTTAGTTTTGAAAGAATTTAGACTGCAATATGGCAGAGGACAAGTCCCACCCAGCTCAGGCAAGGAAGCACAGGGGGAGGGCTGGGGGCATTCCCATGCACCATGCTTTTTGCATCTGTAGTGCCTGGCGAGTAAAGACTAAGGTCAGTATTCTGTTTGCTTAATCCCCAAAATACTGTTTGATTAATCCCCAAACAAGTTTTTTTTTGTTTGCATTAAGCTACAGTCACGGCTCCATACTCTGAAGCACAATGCCATGGGTGGTTGGAGGTAGCATTGGACAACATTGGCTGAAAGGGATGAAGGGGGACTTATTAAGGTTTATGTCTTTGTGGTGAATACTACTAATTCTATAGTGCTAGTAATATATACTGTAGTATCCAATGTTTCTATGTCACCCAGCTCAAGCAAGGAAGCACAGTGCAAGGGCATTCCCATGCTTCATGCAGCTGCAGTGCCTGGTGAGTGAGGCAAAAAAGACTGAGGTCAGTATTCTCACGGAAAACTACAGAATAGAGGTGTGTGGTTCAAGAACTGTTTGGTTAAAGTTACTGTTCTGTAAGGTGTGTCATGAAAGATGTGTGCAACCTGACCAACCAGGCAATTATTTGGAAAGATCAGTAGTTGTTTGCTTAATCCCCAAACACGTGTTTCTTTGTTTGCAGTAAACTACAGCCACGGCTCGGTGCTCTAGGGCACAATACAATGGGTGGGGTGGGTAGGTGTGAGGGTAGGATTGGACGACTAATGTTTTAATAGTAAGTTTCTGCTGTTGTTTTTTTCTAACATGGAAATATCACTTAAATAACTGCATGACAGCCAAAAGGATTGGTGAAGGCAACAATGCAAAGATGCCAGTATTAGCTTTTAAAAAAATCTAAAAGCCAGTACAACCAGGGTCTAGTACTTTCCAGTACATGCACAGATCAAAAAAGTGCAAACATGAGAAATTGGGGAAAAATTGTGCCACCCATCCCACAAAGGAAGCATTTGTCTGCCCCTCATTGTATTCCAACAAAGCATGACAAAAAAAAGGAAAATTGTTTAAATTTGAGGCACGCATGTGGTGGGATACAGGAAGTCTGGGAAACTATCTCAAATCAGAGAGACTTCCCAAAGGCTTGCATATCCTAAAAGACCCTACTGATGGATTAGATAAAGAAGAATTTATCTCTCAATGGAATCGCATCATAGATAACTTCTGTTATGAGCTGATGCGATTACTAATCTCAGAACGAGCAAGAGATTTCAAAATTATTAACAAAGAGATTAACAAATTACAATTGTTTATAATGACCGAGTTTAAAGAAAATAAAAATATGGGGGAGTTAGATGTTAAAATGTCCAATAACTTAAAGAAATATGAAAAAGACATTACACTAACCAAACAGAAAAAAATATTTTAGAGATAAGATGGACTATAAATTTAACAAACAAAGAAAATGGAACCACTCTACAGTATATACATTAAAAAAGACCCAATGGATCATAATAGGGAGGAACATAGAGGGTTTTCTATATGTGATCCCCCTAGGGAAACACAAAAGGAGAGAAATCGTGAGGCATCTGAATATATTACTAACCAGAACAATCCCATTTATCATTTAAAAAATAAAAAAGGTAAAATACTGCTGTGACCCCTTTTATTCTAAAACATCACCGCATTTTTCCTGGATTTTTTTCCGAATGCGACGCACTTCACCGGGTGCATGCCGCATTCATGTTGCGTTCTCAGCTGCGGGTCATGCGCGGTTGATGCGCGCTTCATGCGTTTATTGAGAATGGTTCGGATTTAATAAGTTGCAATTCTTCGCGTGTCCGCCAGATGGTAGATATTCATGAATTGTAATGCGCATGCGCTTCAGTAATGTGTCGACTTGCAGGTGTTTCGTTTAAAAAAGATACCACAGTGTGCTATTGTAAATTGGCCTTGGGACTGAAGGAAGAGGTTACAATAATGTATCAATTTAGGCTTTTCATATTAAAGAAAGACAAAGACCAGTTTCTGTTATTCTCCAGAGACCCAACACCATGAGTGTTCAAGTGCAACCCGTTTTCCAAAAACCCGACAGAACGTATGCTTATTTAATATGGGCCGCGATTAATGCAACAGATGATAAGATGGCAACAGTTGTTCAAATTTATCAGTATTTTATCGAAAACTATGACTTTTACAAATTTTCGCCAGCTCCTCATGTGTGGAAGCGTGCAATAAGGAAAAAGTTATGAAGCGATCCATGTTTTTATCGTATTGATCCCGAATTTATTGGAGGGTATTGGTGTGTATCACTGGCTTTTTCCTGTATCTATGATCATGCAGACGGCAAAAGGCGAAAGGTCGTGTTAAAACCAACTAAGAAACGACAGTCGCTGGCAAGCAATGCGCCAGCACCAGCACCGGCTTCCAATAACGGTCCCACCGTCAGTGACAACCCTTGCTGTCTGTCCACGCACGGATACCTGCAGCCTGAGCCTGATTTAGTGTGCAGTTTCGATCAAGCTTGCATGTACCTAAGCGATTTCCAGCCTCATCAGCTGACTACAGGTGTAGTAGTCCCGCTGCCAACTGTCAACGTGTATGATCAAGAATACTGGACTGGCAGTGGCCCGGCACCGGCGCCAGCTGATTGGGAAATTCTATGGTAAGTAATGTTGCCGTATTTTTTTATTTTGAAAATATCAATAATCGGTGCGATTCAGAAGTCAAGCGATTCTCCTGTAAGCAATATCATTGGCTGAGCAGCTTCTACAGTAGATACTGCACAATTGGTGAAAAGCTAGGCGCATGCGCATTGGAACCTTCTTGAAACGCATATGCGTGTCATCACATCGACGGTAGGCGCATGCGCATGTGAACAGGAGACACCCCCCCGAGAAAATTATTGGTGGGACTGACTGGGAACTTTTTTAGGGGACTGACCATTACATTAAAACTTGTCTTTTTGTTTTTCCTCAGAAAAGAAAACGAACGGTAAATTTAGGGATTTCGATGGATAATATCGCTTTTTGTAACAATGCCTGCACATTGCTGAATCGGATTTTAAAAACCACGTACCGGAGTCTAGAGTTTAGTGGCCGTTGTTGTTGATTAGGATAGAATACCTGAAACAGTATGCTGATGTTTTCTGACCATACTGTTACAGTACTTTTTTTATATATACTGTGTAATAAACCTGATAAAAATAAAAGTATGCATTTATTCTACATGTATTACAGTACATACAGTATGTGTCTTCTATACAGTACCAGTACATACTGTACAGTCCAGTATGTGTCTTCTATTTTTTTTAATACTCTTGTGATGTGCAGTACTGAGCATGCCTACAGTATACAGTACAGCATGCCTGGACAGTAGTGTACATTCTAGAAACACTGTATTTTGTTACAGTATCAAAGTAGCCATTGAAACAATTTAAAACAAATCAACATGTTCTTTTATTGGTGGAGTAAGTACAAAAACATTTATTTACAAATACTGTACAATGTAAAAACATTCTAAGTGCACAGCCATTCAAAACATCAACAGGTGTATGGTTTACTGCTAGTGAAAACATTTATGTACAGAAAGTAAAAACATTACAGCACCTGTTATTAAAAAAAACTCTTCATTCATAAAATATACAAAATGCAACATCTCCTTTATTTAAGTACACCAGGTCAAACATTTACAGCAGTCAGTCAGGCATGCACAATTCCAGTCCTCGATGACCGCAAACAGGCCCGGACCAGGAAAACCGGGCCTGTTTGCGGCCCTCGGGGACTGGAATTGTGCAGGTCTTGTGTACAGTGTATAAAAACTTATATTTTTAATACAAGATAAAAAACACAACATCTCCTTTATTTAAGTACAGCAGGTCAAAACATGTACAGTACAGCACAACAGTATGGTCTTACCTGTTATTAAAAAAAAATCTTTATTCATAAAATATACAAAACAAAACAACTCCTTGATTTAAGAACAGCAGGTCAAAACATTTACAGTGGGTGGTATGCAGAACAGTCAGTCAGGCCTGCACCACTCCAGTCCTCGAGGGTCGCAAACAGGCCTGGTTTTCAGGACAACCTTGAAAACCGGGCCTGTTTGCGGCCCTCGGGGACTGGAACAAAACATTTACAACAGTTGAACACTCACGCAAATTCGTACCCCACCAGATTGTCCTTCCATGGCCGATGCCTTGCATGGCGCAAAATGCCATTAATGCAGTCTCGAACGCCTTTCATTACAGGATCTGTAATTGAAAAAAAGCGCCGCAATTCATCCAGAATGGTCTTTCTTAAATTGTCAGGAAGCGCCTTTTTTAGGCGATTTCCTTCGTAGTTCACTTTGAAGGCCCACTCGCAGTACATCAAGTAGGATACATGGTGCTTAAAAAGTAACAAGGCATACTTGTGGGGTGCACCAGCACTCATCACCCTATACTTCTCCCTGAGTGCCGGTGGCAGATCGTGCAGGATGATGTCGGGCACCGTATCGATGCAAGCGAATGTAGGTTGGGTTCTGGAAGCGGGTGTTCTTCCGTGAGCAGGTGTGCTTGTGGCGGCGGGCGAGGGTAGGTTGTCTGGGAGGAAGCTTTCCTCCTCTCTTGGTCGCCGTGTTGTCTCCTGGCGTGGTCTTGACGGGGTTGTCATGTTATCCTCCTCCTCAACGGCATACATGTACACAAAATCTTCTGTTGGAGGGGGTGCGCTTGCTGATGGAAGGTGGTCGAAGGTCCCATTCATCACATCCATGCCACCCTCCTGCTCCGGCGTCGGGGATACAGGGGCATGAACACTGAGCAAATTATGTATCCCCGCTATGTCAGCCTCTATATTCTCCATCCGTCGATCCATCCGTTGATCCATATTTAGCATCCGTTGTTCCATATTTAGCATGGTCTCCAGAAGCAGATATAGCTTTGCCAGCACAATAGAGTTCCCGGGGATATCCACACTTATCCCATTCAGCATCCGGTCTAACAAGCTGCTTCTTGTGCATGGTGTTCTGTGGACATCTGTGTGGATGGGTGCTACAGAGGATGAGATGGGGGTTCCATGGAGAGAAGCAGCAGCGTCGCCGAAGAAGGGTGGAGGAGGTGACCTGTGGATATCCTGGAGAGGAGAAGCGGCAACGTCGTTGAAGAGGGATAGAGAAAGTGACCTCTGGATTTCAGGGCAAGAAGCGTCAGAGTCGTCTAAGCGCAAAGGAGAAAGTGACCCGTAGATTTCAGAGGCACCAGCGGCAGCGGCGTCGAAGAGCACTGGCGTAGATGGTCTGTGGGTTTCCGGGAGGGCGGCGGCAGCGTCGAGGACGAGTAGTGGAGAAGATGGGCTGAAGATTTCTGGGAGAGCGGCGGCAGAGTCGTCGAAGCGTATGGGAGGAAGTGGTCTGCGGGTTCGATGGGTTGGCTGCCATTTGTTTTGCGTTGAGTGTACATCACCGTATTTCTTCTTGACATAATAAGGCTGACGTCTATTAAAACCATTAGCCTTTGGAGTCAGCAGAAGATTTTCTTTATTGGCCTTAGCTTGTCGCTTTGGCCTTGGCGTGGAAACGGATGCCGCCTTTCCCTTTTCCGGATTGACAGGCACGGCAGAGGAGAGTGGGTTCCTGCGTCCGTAGAATCGGGGTTGATCCATGGAATCAGATGGCACAATGCAGTATCTGGACAAGGGCAAGTTCAGATAAAGATCATCGAGTGGTGGGCTATGCAAAATATGTAACCTTTTTTGCATGGCGAAGAGGTACAGGTGTTAAAAGTGGGCGCACTCTAATGTGAGTCATTAACGTATAAATCCACCATCCATTTTGTGGATTCACTGCACATTGAATACACATCGACTAAACATCGAATATACATCCTTGTGTTTGTATTTCTTTCTACTCGCATCAATCCCTGTTAAAAAGATTTCAAAGGAGCTCAGCATGCGAATTAATGAGATGTACACGAGCGGACACCGAATTGCTGCTATCCAACGCTGGTTAGCAATTTCTGGCATCGTTGTGCCAGCAACCACCGTGAGCTATCATGCACACGGAAAAAGCAGAGAACGCAAAAGGGCAGCAACGGTAACTAAAGCGTAAGTATATTTATATTTCTAAATTTATTTATTTTTTTATAAAATATTGTACTGTAGATCTAGTGTACTGTAATAGTGTACTGTAGATCTACTGTATCTAATTTTATAGTTAGTTTGGTATATTTATGCAGTATAGCAACGGTATATGTATATTTTTTATATTGCTGCATATTAATAGAACAATATATTGTGTACTGTAGATCTACTGTATCTAATTTTATAGTTATTTCTGTATATTTATATAACAACAGTATATGTACAGTATATGTTTTATATTGCTGCATATTAATAGAACAATATATTGTGTACTGTAGATCTACTGTATCTAATATTTTAGTTATTTCATTTTTTTTATATTTATTTATTTATAAAATATTTTACCAGGAAGTAATACATTGAGAGTTACCTCTCATTTTCAAGTATGTCCTGGGCACAGAGAAAAACAAATAATACATGGTTACAAATACAGTTACATAAATGAACAACAGTATATATATATTTTATATTGCTGCATATTTATAGAACAATATATTGTGTACTGTAGATCTAATGTATCTAATTTTATAGTTATTTCGGTATATTTATACAGTATAGCAACAGTATATATATTTTTTATATTGCTGCATATTTATAGAACAATATCTCATTGTATACTATTTGGACACCAAATGATGTGCTGTGCTTGTGGCCTACTGCACTGTAACTTACCGGTTTGTTTTTTCTGTACATTGTAGGGAGACAACTCTTCTGGTCGACAAAATAAGTGAGGAGAATGATGAGAAGAGTGCATTAAGGGTCAAATACACTCTGCATGAAAATCACAATCTGACTGTATGCGAGACCAGCATAAAGAAGATGAGACGCAGAATTGGATGGAAATATGGACGTGTGAGGTTAGTACTGGACAGTACAGGAGGTAAAAGTGTTGTTTAAGAAACTGTACTGTACCACTAAAATTATTTATTCCTTGTCATTACAGAGCGTACCCCATGATAAGGGACGTTAAAAAAATCAAGCGAGTGGCCCAGGCCCAGGCATGGATCGACAGTGGAGAAACTTTCCAGGATTGCATCTTCACTGACGAGTCTACTGTATCGCTGGAGAGATTTGCCACCTTTGCATTCCACATAAAAAGGTCGCATATCTATGAAGCTGCAGCCAAAACACCCAGTGAAGATGCATGTGTGGGGTGCCATCTCTAGGCGTGGACCAGGATGCATTGTCATCTTTGAAGGTAAAATATATAAAATATAATTTTGCCTTATGCACTGTACTGTACTAGTGTGCAGTTTTTTGAGCACTTTCTTTTCTTGTTATAGGAATCATGAATAAAGCTTTCTTCCAAGACAAAATTGTGCCTGAGATTGTGGAATACATCACACATGAGTTGGCCACCGTTTCTACCAGGACAACGATCCGAAGCACACCGCGTCAACAGCGCATATCCTTGAGCGCGGTATCAACTGGGTGAAGACGCCAGCGGAGTAAGTGCGGTAACCGTGTCTCATTTTTTCCCCACTGTTTTTACTGTGTACTGTATCTCTTAAACTAATTGTCCTTTTTTCCAATGACAAATCGCCAGACTTCAATCCTATCGAAATGGTCTGGCATCAGCTGAAGGACCATATCCGGAAAGTGGTGAAACCTTCAAAAAAGGATGAGTTGGCGAAAGGCATACTGAGTTTTTGGAACAATTTACTCACCGTGGAACGTTGCAATAAATATATTGACCATATTGCGACTGTGTTGCCCATTGTGATCGCGCGTAATGGGCAAGCATCAGGAAGGTAGTATGGTATAGTACTGTTCTGTAGTATTGTAAGTACAGTATGATACAGGTAAGTATGGCACATATTTTTTCTTTCCTAGTAGTCAGAGTATACAGTAGTTCCAGTATAGACTAGTTTGACAGTGCTAACTGCCTACTGTAGTCCAATGTGGAGTAGCTATATAGTACAGTACACAATGCCATAATACAGTATGCACCTAACTGCTCAATTTTCTTCTTTCCAGAGAGAGCAGCACCAGCCATCTGGTTGCAAAGTATTTAACAGTAGTCACAGTATACAGTAGTTCCAGTTTAGACAAGTTTAACAGTACTACACATCACACAAAGCCATAATACAGTACACTACTTCCTAACTCTCCTCTTGCCTTCCTTGACTTTTTTTTCTGCTGTCTCAGAGGAGGACGTGTCACTGCTGATCTCCTCTTCTCCCTCTACCACTTGCCCTCTAGACCCTATTCCCTCCCATCTCCTAAAACCCCTTGCTCCTACTATAATCCCTACACACACTACGCCCATTACTCAAAAACAGCAAGATTGACCCTACCTGTCTTTTCTAACTATCGACCTGTCTCCCTCCTGCCTTTTGCATCTAACCTCCTGAAACATCCTGTATTCTCTCGCTTGCTCCACTTTCTCAACACCTATTCTCTCCTAGACCCTCTACAATCTGGATTCCGCACGGCTCACTCCACTGAAACAGCCCTCACTAAAATAACTAATGAACTCCATGCTGCCAAAGACAGAGGTCATTACACTCTGCTCATATTATTTGACCTCTCTGCAGCACGACTTAAACTTGGCAAAAACAGAGCTCCTCATACTTCCTCCCAAACATGGCCCTACTAGCTCCTTCCACATGACTGTTGGAAGTACTATCATTCACCCAGTAGCCCAAGCACGCTGCCTAGGGGGTCACACTCGACTCTTCTCTGACATTCTCATCTCACATTCAAAACATATATAAAAGTAATTTTTTCCTCCACAATATTACAAAGATACGCGCCCTTTCCGCTGTTGCTCGACTGGCCCTCATTCTCTCCCATCTCTATTACTGTAACCTCCTGCTGTCCAGCCTTCCTGCCTCTCACCTGTCTCCCCTACAATCTGTCCTAAACGCTGCTGCCAGAATCACTCTACTTTTTCCTAAATCTGTCTCAGCGTCTCCCCTGCTGAAATCACTCTCCTAGCTTCCTATCAAATCTGCATCCTGCACTCAATTCTCCTCCTCACTTTTAAAGCTTTACACTGTTCTGCCCCTCCCTACATCTCAGCCCTAATTTTTCGCTATGCACCATCCTGACATTTGCGTTCTGCTCAAGGATGCCTTCTCTCTACTCCCTTTGTATCTAAAGCCTTCTCCCGCCTTAAACCTTTCTCACTGACTGCCCCACACCTCTGCAATGCCCGTCCCCTCAATACCCAACTAGCACCCTCTCTATCCACCTTTAAGACCCACCTTAAGACACACTTGCTTAAAGAAGCATATGAGTAGCACAGTGGCTAATAATATACACATGATACATAAAGCTTGGACCCCTGCAGATGCACTTACCAGAATGCCCTCCTACTATCTCTGTACGTTATTCCTACCTACCAATTAGATTGTAAGCTCTTCGGAGCAGGGACTCCTCTTCCGAAATGTTACTTTTATGTCTGAAGCACTTATTCCCATGATCTGTTATTTGTATTATTTGTTATTTATATGATATGCTATATGGAGAGGGAATGGCTCAGAGCCACAGTGGCTCAGTGAGTAAGGACACTGACTGGCACTGACTGGCACAGAGTTTGAAGCAGGGGAGCCTGGTTCAATTCCCGATGTCGACTCCTTGTGACCTTGGGCAAGTCACTTTATCTCCCTGTGCCTCGGGCACCAAAAACATAGATTGTAAGCTCCACGGTCAGGGACCTGTGCCTGCAAAATGTCTCTGTAAAGCGCTGCGTACAACTAGCAGCGCTATACAAGAACATGCTATTATTATTATTACATAAATAAAGACAAACATTCATATTCTACTACTGTATATAAAATTGAATGACAATATGCTGTAGTTAATACTACTTAGTGAACGGGGGTGAGTAGAAAAAAATACAGAATGTTAGCAACTTTATTTAATTGTTTAACCCCTTTAACTGTGAGAGGAGTGACATTGTACAAAAAAGAACCTGTAAACTAGATTGCTTTACCCGAAACTAATGTCAGTTTTATGGTCTGCCCCTGTTTAGATGTTCTAGTTGAGTTTGTATTTTAACGTATTCGCCTTTAAAAATACAAACTCCTTTTAATTAATTATCCCACCCAAACCGTTATCCGTTTACAGCAGGTAATGTTTTACTCTTGCTAACAGACCCAATTTTATGTCTGTGAAAATACTTGATGAACAGCTGTTATTCACCAGAGTCATAAAATATGGAGAGATTCCCAATGCCAGTAAATAAGCTAAAATGGAGCTTGAATGAATTCTGACTGATAGCTTTGTACATGTATTTTGTTTTAATGCTTTATACAATTTTTGCCAATTGAATATACATTACAGTACATGAATTTAACCATGTGTTTTTTGTTCTACAATATTTATTTTCATGTTAAGGGTAAATGCAGCCTAATACACAAATTGAATATATTTTATTTATAAACTAGTTCATGACACTCACCTCTAAATAAATAAAAATTTACATCAATAAAAAGGTCAAATTCAGTGTGTCGGAGATGCATATTTGCTTATTAATAAGAATTAATAAGTTGCTTCCTTGAATGCCGACTCATTCACTAATCCACAAGGAGTATAGTAGAGATTGTCCAATGCAGTATAAGTAAAGGCTTAGCAATAAATGACCAAAGTAGATTTGCAGCATTGTTGAACTTTATTTCTGTACTTCAAGCACAGAGATACTAGCAGGATGGAAACTGCTACATGTTCACTCTCTCTCCAAGTCACTGACCAATATTACATGTTATAAACTATATACAGACTGACCACCCAATACAGATTAACCACTCCTCTTTATGACTAAGGCACGTTCTATAGTGCCGGGCGCGTACTACGTCGTGCGCGCGCATGGAATTTTAGTTGGCTGACGTCAGTCAGCCTTTCTATACATGGCAGGGAGAGGGAGCCGACAAACAGCGGCGAAGATGAGGAAAATCATCTTTTCGCGCCGCTGCCTGCGCTCAAATGTATGTATGTATGTGTGTGTGTATGTGTGTGTGTATGTGTGTATGTATGTATGCGTGTGTGCGTGTGTGTCAATGATTGCAGAACTAAAAAAAAACATAATATTAAACTTTTTTCCTTTAAAAAATCTTATTTAGGACTTCCTTTCACTCACACAACCCATGCACACACATATACTCACACACATACACACACATACACACACATACACACACATACACATTTCCTGCAGCTCCCGGCTCTATAGACAGGAAAAGCATGCGGCACGTGCACGCGCGTTCGCATAGGGCCGCACGGCCACATGCTGTATATAACAGCCCTTACAAGACCAAACTTGAATCTCTGGTATTTTCCATTTTATACTACTTTCCTTTATCAAGGCTTTCATGTGTTAATTTGTGTTTAATTGTATCTTTCCTTTCTATTGACCAACCAAGGCTTTCATGTGTTAATTTGGACACTGATACAAGTTTTGTTATTTCGGCTGTGTACCAAAATAAATTCAAGTTACAGTTAAATAATGAATACGGGCTAAAAGTGCAGTCTATCAGCTTTAATTTGAGGGTATTCACATCCACATTGGAGGAAGGGTTTAGGAATTACATCTCTTTAATATGTAGCCACCTCTTTTTCAAGGAACCAAAAGTAATTGGACAATTGACTCAAAAGCTGTTTCATGGACAGGTGTGGGCTATTCCTTCGTTATTTCATCATCAATTAAACAGGTAAAAGGTCTGGAGTTGATTCCAGGTGTGGCATTCCCATTTGGAAGCTGTTGCTGTGAACCCACAACATGCGGTCAAAGGAGCTCTCAATGCAATGAAACAGGGCATCCTTAGGCTGCAAAAAGAAAAGAAAATCCATCAGAGAGATAGCAGGAACATTAGGAGTGGCCAAATCAACAGCCTGGTACACTCTGAGAAAAAAAGAATGCACTGGTGAACTCTGCAACACAAAAAGGCCTGGACATCCACGGAAGACAACAGTGGTGGATGATTGTAGGATCCTTTCCATGGTAAAGAAAAATCCCTTCACAACATCCAACCAAGTGAATAAGGCTAAGGCCCCGGTCACGCCGCTGTAACGCGCGCCCGCGATATTGGCGGCGCGTTCAGCCGATTCCCCGGTCTGCAGCTCACTGCAGGAGGAGAGTCCAGGGGGGGGGCATGGTGGGGGAGTGACGGGGGCACGGCGGGCATGACGTTACCCGGTAGGTTTGCCCTCATTGGCTGAACCGCCGGGGGCGTGCCTAATCGCTCGACACGAGTCCTGCTCTCAATTCCATTGAGAGCAGGAGCAGCTTTCGCCCAAGCGCTGCGGCCCCCCCTCGAAGCGGGCCCGGCACCATTGAGGGGAGGGCTCTCATCCGTGCAGCGTCCGCCACAGCGGACGCTGTAGTAGGCAGCGGGGGCAAGGCCTAACACTCTCCAGGAGGTTGGCATATCCTTATCCAAGTCTACCATAAAGAGTATACTTCCCGAGATCAAATATAGAGGGTTAACCACAAGGTGCAAACCATTCATAAGCCTCAAGAATAGAAAGGCCAGATTAGACTTTGACAAACAATATCTAAAAAAGCCAGCCGAGTTCTGGAACAGCATTCTTTGGACAGATGAAACTAAGATCAACCTCTACCAGTTTGATGGGAAGAAAAAAGTATGGCGAAGGCTTGGAACGGATCATGATCTGAAGCATACCACATCATCTATAAAACACGGTGGAGGCAGTGTGATGGCTTGGGCATGCATGGCTTAAAATGGCACTGGGTCACTAGTGTTCATTGATGATGTGACAGAAGACAGAAGCAGCCGGATGAATTCTGAAGTGTATAGGGATATATTGTCTGCTCAGATTCAGCCAAATTCAGTGAAGTTGATTGGACGGCGCTTCACTTTACAGATGGAGCACAAAACATATCACACCGCACACTCTTAAATTTTAAACAATCTAAATAATATTATTTACCAGTGTCTATTTAATGACACAAATGAGTGCTACCAATGTACAATAGTTAATGATTATAACAGTTTGAATGAAAACGTGACAGAGTCACAAGATCATTCAGAGATGGTACATTTTTGGTGCACATCACAATAACAATTTTTAATTTTTAGTGAATACATATAGTGAAAAACCAAGGTGAAAAAATAAAAAATGATAATAAAATATTATTAAAACTGACACGTGGTGCTGATGTTACTGATTCCAACCAACTTGTATCATAACAATAGTAGATGTGACTCCACAGCACTGTGAGGTATAGGTACTACGATGTGCCAATCACAATTATATCCTCCTGCTAGATATTTTCAAATCAGGATGTACACCTCACAGATGGTAGTATTTAAGTCACCAATATAATTAAATTTCTAGCAAAATGTCAATGCATGTATTAATGGATATTCTATATGCCACAGTGGAATAATGGAATTTTTCACCTTGGTTTTTCACTATATGTATTCACTAAAAATTAAAAATTATTATTGTGATGTGCACCAAAAATGTACCCTCTCTGAATGATCTTGTGACTCTGTCACGTTTTCGTTCAAACTGTTATAAACTTTACAGATGGACAATGACCCAAAACATACTGCGAAAGCAACCCAGGAGTTTTTTAAAGCAAAGAAGTGGAATATTCTGCAATGGACGTTCAATCAACTGATCTCAACCCAATCGAGCATGCATTTCACTTGCTGAAGACAAAACTTAAGGCAGAAAGATCCACGAACAAACAACAACTGAAGACAGCTGCAGTAAAGGCCTGGCAAAGCATCACAAAGGAGGAAACCCAGCATTTGGTGATGTCCATGCATTCCAGACTTCAAGCAGTCATTGCCTGCAAAGGATTCTCGACAAAGTATTACAAATGAACATTTTATTTATGATTGTGTTAATTTGTCCAATTTGTCCAATTACATTTGAGCCCCTGAAATAAGGGGACTGTATATGAAAATGGTTGCAATTACTAAACGTTTAATGCGATATTTTTGTTCAACCCCTTGAATTAAAACTGAAAGTTTGCACTTCTATTGCATCTTGGTTGTTTCATTTCAAATCCATTGTGGTGGCGTACAGAGCCAAAATGATGAAAATTGTGTCAGTGTCCAATTATTTCTGGACCTAAGTCGACAAACCCACGGAAACTCTTGGCACCAAAAATTCTAGCAAAATAGGCCAAATGCTTCTTAACACAGTATTTCGCTTTTATGTTAGTGGAAAAATAGCAGCACCTTTACTTATATTAAAGTTTGATATAATTTTTTAAGTGAATCTAATCTAAATTAATCGAACATGCAATTCCCATTGATTTAGCGTTAAGCAAACTTGTTGCAAACTTTTGGATCGAAGCAAACTTTTTGTCATACGAAAAAGGGGTTGAAAAGTTTGTCAAAGCTACTCATTCTCTAGTTTTTTATCGTTTTTCAGTGAATACATGTTAGCAAAAGAGAAAAAATATATGCAAATAAATTTGAGAGTGTTAAAAATGTTAATTTGTGTTATACATTACACATTAATATACAGTAATACTATGAATGTAACTACTAACATGGCTGACAGTCTCCTTCATGTATCAATAAAGTAGTTTCAATTATTAACTTTCCAGCTTTTATTGTTCTTAGTGCACCCGCAGTCTTATGGATAAAATGTATCTAGCCCTATATTCTCTTTGGCTGGGAAACAGAGATAAGAATAAACGATCCACCTGGCAAACTGACCACATCAGCAGCAACCCAGTTTGGAGTTTTTTTATTTTCGCCCTAGCATGCAAGCGGCCTGGTAGGTTCTGAAACCGATTTAGGGATGGACTTGATCCTCATACATGTATGTTTTCATGACTGCAGAGAGGTATAATATAACAGTGTTCTGACTGTTGGTCCCATTTTGGGCTAATGTTGGTACCAGTAGCTAGTGGTGTATACGCACTAAGCTGACCATTGCATCTTTTATTTAACTTCATTTTTTTGTATACCTACACATTATTTTATAATTAACCTCATGAAGGATATCAGATAAATTATTATTTGGGTAATCATTTGGAGGCAAAAGAATCTAATGAATATGAAGCCAACTTAAGGCAGATGAATCTGCAGCATGTCTCAACCAGTCTATGACAGTGTTGGATCATAGAAGCCCTTGGGTGAAGGGAGTATAAGAAATAGTGCAGATGTGTGCAAGGCTGTCGACTGGGGGAGGGAGGGGGGAGCTGGACAAGTGTCCCGGGCCTGGCTGTTCCGGTGGGCAGGGCCCTGCTGCCTGGCCAAATCTGCAAGTTTCATCTAATGGGACCTCCATGTCTCAAGCTCACCTCAACTTCAGGGCCCTCTCTAACCACCCCCTGGAACCTCTAGCCGGCCAATGCCAGAAGTTTGGCCTGAGCAGAAGTAGGGCTTAACTTCCGCATCTGACTATGGGGGCCCCAGATTTCCACCTCCGCAAGGCCCTTCTTGCCTCCTCCCCAGGTAAAAAAAAAGGGAATGAAATGCAGGAAAGGGAGTGGTGAGGTGGAGTGGCAGGGGGGGGGGGTGAATCTAGAGGGTAAGAGAGAGTGAGTGGTGAGAGGGGATTTGAGAGAGAAGGGGGATGGAAATTACAGGGGGGAATGAGTTGAGAAATATAGGGGGGAGAGTGATAGAGTGTTGATGGAGAAATACAAGTGGGAGTGAGTAGGGGAGGTGAGAGAGATTGATGGGAGAGAAATTCAGGGGGTAGTGAGATAGAGGGAGTGTGAGTGGGAAGGGGAGAGAAAGATGGGGCAGAGTGAGGGAGAGTGAGGAGGGGGTGAGAAAATGAGGGGGAAAGTCAAGGGGGGACTTGCAGGACTGTCAACAGAAGGGGCAGGTGGAGAATAGTCCTTGGCCCTGGGAAATCGGATGACTGCCCTTATTCTTTGGATAGTGGAAGTGGATTTTGTGTTCCTTAACTAATTTGCAAATTGGAGGACCTGGGCAATTTCAGTTTCTAGACTGATCACCACACACAGATTTTTCAGGATAGAGCATGTATAGAAATACACTCAGAAATATTTAAAGGATGGAGATTTTCTAATCCCAAAAGGCCCTATGAAAAAGGAATGGGAAGCTTTATGGCAAAAGTGACCTTGGAGAAATAAGAAGTGTAAATTTTAAGGTATGCTAACACTTTCAAGATTTTTTTGCGAGGTAAAATAATGTAATAAATTTGCAGAAAAGAATGTAATCAAAAACAAAGCTCTTCTGCAAGAAAACTATAATACATTACTAGCACTTACCGCTCACTTAAAGGGAAGAGAAACTAAATTTACTGCTCTAAATGCTAAATTAGAGCAGAAGGAAGAGAGGCTTGCAGATTGTAAAGTCCAGCTGCAATAAAGGGACAGTAAAATATTCCTATTGATTTGGGACATAGATAAATTACACGCAGAGTTTAAGTCCACTACTTGACAATGCTATTCCACAAATATTTGCTTTGCATGAGAAATGGGGAGAACTAAAATTGAGACTGATAATGTGACTGTGGAAAATACTGAATTGAAGAGTGAGATAAAAGATTTGAAAGCATAGAATACTTGGTTTAGAGACAGAATGTCCGTTCTAAGACATAAAAAGTGTCTTTAAAATTATGGTGCAAGCTGCTCCCGTAACTACTCAGTATACTAATACTCAGTGTTACAAGGACTTTTGGAGCCAGGTATGGTGTCAGCCAGCACGGATAGGGGCCTCAACCTTCTCCAATGGAAGAAATAGAACATCTTTAATTTTTCAAAACTGAGGAAATTTTAAAACACACTATTACTATGGTATCTAACAACCCCTCCTGGATCTTTTTTGCATAAACTGGAGAACTTGGCAACTCAGGCAACTCAATTTGGTCTCAATAATCAAGGTACTTGTCAGATGTTCCTGCTTTGTTCACCCCAGATGAAAATCTCTTTCTTCTTCTGAAAAAAAAGACCCTGAGAAACCAAAGGAAGAAAAGTAGTTGGAGAGATAGGAATGCTCATCTTTGTGCCTTTCAAAAGGCAATTAGTGGATGCAGAACAAATTATAGGGCAAAGAGCACAACATAAGCCCATTCAATTAGGCTATGCACGACATACATACATTCACTGGTAAACCAGAAACTACAAAAAGGATCCAGCTTTTCTGGAATTCTCTTAGACAGCTGTGCGAGGCTTTGCCATTTTTAGTAAAGTACAGTATATTAAGAGGTCTTGATAATTGATACCGCTGTGAAAAGTGTGAGCGGGTGGTCTCTTTAGAGTCAGAGATTTCTGATCTGAAGAGGCAACTTGCAATATTGAGGGACATTGGCAATCTTGAAAGGGAATTAGAGCTCACTGAGCAGGCCCTTGCTTCGATTAGTGGTGCAGATGGTGGCGCTGTTAGTGAGGAGCAGGTATGTAGCTTGGTTGCTGTTAGTGAGGAGCAGGTAGGTAGCTGGGTGACAGTTAGAAGGGGAGGCAGGGGCAATAGGGAGAGGCATGTCGTTTCTGAGCTGACATATCCCAATAGATTTGCCATGTTGAGTGAAGATATTGAGAATGTTGGGGCAGAAATGGTAAGGCTGGGGGAGACTAATTCCTCTAGCAGCCAGGGGAATAGTTCCTCCAGCACAGTGGGGACTCAGGATGCTCAGATACAAAGAAAGATTGTGGAGGTAGGGGACTCCATTATTAGGAAGGTAGATAGGGCAATCTGTTGCCAGGACCGCATGAACCGAACAGTTTGTTGTCTCCCGGGTGCTCGGGTTCGGCACATTGTGGATCGGGTAGACAGATTGTTGGGGAGAGCTGGGATTGACCCGGCGGTCTTGGTACACGTTGGCACCAATGACAATGTTAGAGAAAGATGGAGGGTCCTAAAAAATGATTACAGGGATTTAGGCCAAAAGCTTAAGGCAAGGACCTCCAAGGTAGTATTTTCTGAAATACTACCAGTGCCATGCGCTACCGCAGGGAGACAGTCAGAGATCAGGGAGGTTAATGCATGGCTAAGAAAGTGGTGCAGGAAGGAGGGTTTTTGGGTTTTTAGAGCACTGGGACTCCTTTTCTGAGAGGTGCCATCTATATTCTAGGGACGGATTGCACCTCAATGAAGAGGGATCTTCTGTGCTAGGGGGGAGAATGCTAAAAAGGTTGGAGGAGATTTTAAACTAGGATGGAGGGGGGAGGGGAATGAAACAGATAATGAACTAAATGGAATAGATGAGGATACAAGGTGGTATGGAGGTAGAATGGGGGCAAGTGCAAGTTTGACAAGCAGTGAGACACGCATAGTAAATACAGATAATACTAGAAAACTTCTAAAGACTAAACAAAGTGGGCGCAGAAAGGAAGGAGCAGATAAGATAATAGTACAGGCTGAAAAAAAACTGAAATGCATGCTTGCTAATGCAAGAAGCCTGACAGATAAAATGGGGGAGCTTGAATTAATAGCTGCAAGGGAGCAGTATGATATCATCGGCATTACTGAAACATGGTGGGATGAAACTCATGACTGGACAGTTAATTTAGAGGGTTATTCTCTTTTTCGGAAGGATCGAACAAATAGAAGGGGAGGTGGAGTATGTTTATATGTTAAACCGGATCTAAAACCTATTATAAGGGATGATGTCTATGGAGGGAATGATGAAAATGTAGAGACTTTGTGGATAGAAATTAGCAGTGGAGGTAAAAGTATAAAGAAAATGTTTGTGGGAATATGCTATAAACCACCAAATATCTGTGAGATTGAGGAAGCTAAAATACTTTTGCAAATGGAGAAGGCATCAAAACTGGGTCATGTTTGCATAATGGGGGATTTTAATTATCCAGACATAGACTGGGGCAATTGGATTAGCGTTACAACAAAAGGGAACAGGTTTTTGGGGGTGCTTAAAGACAATTATATGACCCAAATTATTGAGGAACCAACCAGGAGAGGGGCAGTTCTGGATTTGGTCATATCAAACAATGTAGAAGTAATAACAAATATTCAAGTCCTGGAACATTTGGGTAACAGTGATCATAACATGGTCTCATTTGAAATAAATTATCAAAAAACAAATTACTTGGGTTCAACAAAGACCTTCAACTTTGGAAAGGCAGATTTTAATAAACTGAGGTCTAATCTAGTAGTAATACAATGGGATGATGTTTTTGCAGGGAAAAATGTAGAAGATAAATGGGCAGTCTTTAAAACATTGTTAGAAAAGCACTCTTATCAGTGTATACCCTTGGGTAATAAGTATAAAAGAAATAAGTCAAAACCAATGTGGCTAAATAAACAGGTAGGGGAGGAAATGGACATGAAGAGGAAGGCGTTTAGATTCTTTAAGTCAGAAGGGACAGAGACATCGTATCAGAATTATAAGGAATGTAACAAAAATTGCAAAGGGCAATCAAATTAGCAAAAATGGATAATGAAAAAAGGATTGCAATAGAAAGTAAGGTCAACCCTAAAAATTCTTTAAGTACCTTAATAACAAAAAAATGAGAAAAGAAAATATAGGACCCTTTCAGTGTGAGATGGGTAGGCAGATTATTGGAGATAAGGAAAAAGCTGAGGTATTAAATAAATTCTTTGCCTCTGTGTTTACCAGGGAAGAATCAAGTTCAATAGTAGCGCCACAGGAGGAAGCCACAATCTCCATATTTATGAACAATTGGTTAACTGAGGAAGAAGTTCATAAGCGACTTAAAAAAATTAAAGTTAATAAGGCACCTGGCCCCGATGGCATACATCCAAGAGTTCTCAAGGAGTTAAGCTCAGTAATAGCAAAACCATTATATTTAATATTCAAGGACTCCATTTCCAGAGGCTCAGTACCACAAGATTGGCGTAAAGCAGATGTGGTGTCTATATTTAAAAAGGGAGCTAGATCACAACCGGGAAATTACAGACCTGTTAGCCTGACTTCAATAGTAGGGAAACTACTTGAAGATTTAATATGGGATAATATTCAGGAATACCTAAAGAAAACAAAATTATTAGTTATAGTCAGCATGGATTTATGAAGGATAGATCTTGCCAAACTAACGTTATTTGTTTATTTGAGGAGGTAAGTAGGAATTTAGACCAGGGTAATGCAGTTGATGTGGTCTACTTAGATTTTGCAAAGGCTTTTGATACGATTACACACAAGAGGTTGGTGTACAAAATAAAGAAAGTTGGACTCAGTAATAATATATGCACCTGGATTGAAAATTGGTTAAAGGACAGACAACAGAGGGTTGTCATAAATGGAACTTTTTCAGGTTGGGCTAAAGTCGTGAGTGGAGTAATTCAGGGATCGGTACTGGGACCCCTGCTTTTTAACTTGTTTATTAATGACCTTGAGGTTGGGATCGAGAGCAAAGTCTCCATCTTTGCGGATGATACTACATTGTGTAAGGTAATAGAATCAGAGCAGGATGTAATTTCTCTTCAGAAGAACTTGGAAAGACTGGAAACATGGGCAGGTAAATGGCAAATGAGGTTTAATACAGATAAATGTAAGGTTATGCATTTGGGATACAAGAATAAAAAGGCGACTTACAAATTAAATGGAGAAATATTGGGGGATCCTTGATGGAGAAGGATTTAGGAGTGCTTGTAGACAGCAGGCTTAGCAATAGTGCCCAATGTCATGCAGTAGCTGCAAAGGCAAACAAGATCTTATCTTGCATCAAACGGGCAATGGATGGAAGGGAAGAAAACATAATTATGCCCCTTTACAAAGCATTAGTAAGACCACACCTTGAATATGGACTACAATTTTGGGCACCAATCCTAAGAAAAGACATTATGGAACTAGAGAGAGTGCAGAGAAGAGCCACCAAATTAATAAAGGGGATGGACATTCTAACTTATGAGGAGAGGCTAGCTAAATTAGATTTATTTACATTAGAAAAGAGGCGTCTAAGAGGGGATATGATAACTGTATACAAATATATTCAGGGACAATAATACATCCCACGGGCAGTACAAAGGACTCGGGCCATCCCTTAAGGTTGGAGGAAAGGAAATTTCACCAGCAACAAAGGAAAGGGTTCTTTACAGTTAGGGCAGTTAAAATGTGGAATTCATTACCCATGGAGACTGTTATGGCAGATACAATAGATTTGTTCAAAAAAAGGTTGGACATCTTTTTAGATGGGAAAGTTATACAGGGATATACCAAATAAGTATACATGGGAAGGATGTTGATCCAGGGATTAATCCGATTGCCAATTCTTGGAGTCAGGAAGGAATTCATGTTTCCCCTTAATGGGGTTTTTTGTTTGCCTTCCTCTGAATCAATAAGTATAGATATAGGATAAAGTATCTGTTGTCTAAATTTAGCATAGGTTGAACTTGATGGACGGAAGTCTTTTTTCAACCTCATCTACTATGTAACTATGTAACTATGTATGATGCAGTTATACTATATTAAAAAGGCTGGTGGGTGAAGAAATGGATTACAGTACTTGATAAAAGAATTAGTGCAGGGATAAGAATAAAGAAACCAGTGAGACCTACAGCAGTGAATAAGGGCAGACCATTGCAAGAATTGTGGTAAAAGAGACATGCATAGTGGAGACAGAATGATAAAGGAGAGGTTAATACAACTCAGGATGTACTGTATGTGAGGACCAGTACACAAACAGATTGGTTTTTGGAAAGGCAGACAATGTACTATACTAAAATAAGAGGCAATAATACTTAAGTGACCATGCCAGATAGAGGACCACGGTCACTCCAGGTTGCCCGGGTCTTTTTGGATTGGGGTGCTGGACGTGGCATGAGGGAGGTGGGGGTATTGCCCAGGTTAGATGCTGAGGTCCTACTTGGCAATGACCTGGGGAATATTACCTGTGTGTTCACAGCATAGCTGGCTCCGGTTGCGGCTATTACCAGGAGTCAGTCAGCCAAGCTGACTGTAAACCTAAGACCCATGTGGAAGCTGCCAGGATGGATGATGAGTATGTAACCAGTCGATACTTGATGAATGAGAAAGGGTCTCCAAAGAAACCGGCTGTGTCAGCTAAGGGAGCCAAGCAGACTCCTCAATGGGTACACAAGCCTGCAGCAGAGAACAGCATTTCAAAAGCTACAGAGTTCAAAAATGAGAGGAGATGCTATCTCTGTAACAAAGTGGGTCAGATCAGACCAGACCGTGCAAAGTCCGGTGGACCCCATCAGGGGCAACGTTCTCCAGTTGCGAGACCAGTCGCCCGTGTGCAGCTGGCACCCACAGAGGAGTCAAGCACAGCCACGGAATCAACCCACAGAGGGACATCCATGGAGAGATCTGCGCTTGCCACCCTGGGACCAGCAGTGGAGACAGAGGGACATCAGGTTGCGGAGAGTGACAATTGGAGATCGCCAAGTGGACGGCTTGCTGGACTCCAGTGCCACTGTTACCCTGGTCCGATCTGGTATAGTCCGACCAGAGGATTTGCTCCCGGGCAAGAGTTAGAAAATTAGAGAATCATTTGAGGCAGTATGGATTGACTTCCCAATTCTAAATGTGGATTCCCTGGTGCTGTCAACACTATTTCTTGGCTTTTCACCTTACAATTATAATTAAAAAAACAGTCATAAGAATATTCAGATTGGCAGTAATAATTTGGGGGATTAATTGGCTAATCTCCATAAATGTAAATTCTGCAATTAATACTATATATGTACTGTATGTAGCTAAAATGAAGATTGTTTTTTAAATAATTGTATTTCCATTTTTCCCTTGTTCCTGTTTCTATCATTGGTATTTAAAGGTAGAAAATTATATTTTAGATATCAATACAATGCATGTAGTTAAAGGGTGAATTGTTAAAATTGAAAAGAACGAATATGGCAAAATCTATTATTTCAGGTAGTCACTGAGCAAACTACTTATGGAACATAACAGATTATGTGATGTTTGTAATTGTGTTTCGGGTTCAAAGGTATTCAAATCAAGTGTTAAATATACATTTGTATATTTGTGAATTCTTTTAATATAAAAGGAATTTTTTTTAATGTTCTGGTTAATTTAAACTGTTGATTTGGAGAATGTCTATTAATCAATCGATGAGTAAATAATATTAAGAAAATCCATGTGGTATCATATTATTGTATGAGCGCCTAATAAAAAAGATCATAAATATGAAATGTGCCCATGTTAGAAGAAATGCCATGTCAACAGTATTCTTTATTGTTCTATTGTTTTTTTAAACTGTATTAATGAATGATTTCAATAAACTAATGGTTAACAAGCAAAATGCTTCCTTATCATTCTCTCTCAGTATTTGCTTTCAGTGTGCTGGCTTAAACATTTGTTTCTTTGTACCAGCATGTTTTCTTTTGTGTTCATAGTAAAAAGGATGACAGTTCTGTTGCTTTTAGGGTGGGGGTGGGGGAGGTTAGAAGTTTAACCCTTTTCTTTTCCGTTCTAATTTAAAATGATTATGACAATAAATAGTAAGTGTTTTATAAACATAACATATATATCGGTCTGCAGTGTTAAATTGTTGTGCTTACATGCAGAAAGATTTGTTTAATGAGTAAAATGTATATATAATATTGGAACATGGTAACAAAATCTATATATTTTTAATCATTATCAAAATTAGCAATGTTAATGTTAATTTATTTTCTCTTAGATTACAAAGGATATTGATGATAAGTTACAACCAAATACATCTACCACTTTACAGAAAACATCTTGGAGGCTTTGAATTATGGCTCTGAAAATGTGCTTCAGTCTATTTCTTCTTCAGAATCTCTAAGTCCAAAACATTGAATAAATAACTTTTAGAAAATTGCACTTTAGAAAAGGACAAACTACAGTAGTTCAACAACTATTTCGGAATCATTTGGGGAAACAATTGCTTCAGTTACAAATGCAGTTCAAGGAACAAAATGCCACATATACTTTAAGTTGATGATACATTACGGATCTGTTTTGAAACCTTACAAATTGTCTGTGATAAAATAACTACAGGAATAAGGACATTTAGGACATCTATTAAGTTTTCTTTATTATTAAACATTATCCAAAAATTAAGTAATATTCTAAATTGAGATATTTGATCTACTCTCCCTAGTGCAGTGGGTGCAGTTATTTTGCTGCCAGAAATCGTAGTTTCTCTCGGCTTCATCAGCTGCTTAATGACACTGAGCTGATAAATACTTCCCTGCTCATCTCCTGTGCTAATCACTAGTTTCCAGTGCAAGAAAAGCAGGGCAGGATTCATCAGCAAACTGGCATTGAGCAAGGGGGTGGGAGAAGCTCATACCCACAGGAGTAACATGCAGGGGCAGCAAGGCTCAAGGGCACATGCAGCCCCTACAGTATATCACGTTGCCAATCAATGTCTTAGGGGCCTATTCAGGTAAGTTCAATAACATCACTGTCATATCCAACGGTTTGGCATGATCTATCGACCGGTCTGACCTTTGTGTTATCATGGTATTCAGAAAGAATTATTCAGTAAGAGAAAATAAATTAACATTAACATTGCTAAGTCAGATACCGTTCGGTAGGGAAATTCCATAACACTCAGGATAGCAGTGTATTTATTTCTATCTTTTTCTAAGTTATGCCTGCACGATCTGCCTGCAGTCTGTAAGAGCTGCACAGAGAGAACTGAATCTCCATGCACAGCTCTTACAGGTGATTGCACTTGTCACGGTAGACCAGGACTTTTAACACATTTATATTTTTGGGATCATTCAATTGGCAAAACAAGGCAGTGAAATAAAATAGGGTCTATTTGGATAAAACCTTGGAAATAAAACAAAACACAAAATACAGAAATATACACACTTACTGGGATCTGGGGGGTTGAGATCTAGCCTTTCTAGGTGCAGAGTGCCGGCTTGCAAGGGCTTACCCTGATCGGAACTTGTTCTGGATGTCCTGGACTGAGATTCAGCAGAAACTCCTGACCGGGACCTAGGCTCGATAGTCCTGGAACTATTTTTGGCAGGAACTCCTGACCGTGACCACTATGTTCTCAGATGAGAACTTGGTCCTCATGCATGACTTAGTTTCTGCAGTTTTTCCTAGCTTCAAAACGAAGCCGGTTGCTCTGCTATTTGAGACAGAGCAACATTGAAAAGCCTGCTATAGCTTCATCGACTCAAGCCACAAAATAGTCTGGTTCTCTGACTGGGGCTTCACTTACATACCCTCCGCTGAGCTATGTTCAGCATGGAGGAAGAAGGAGTGACTAATCAGAGCGTGGGAATTCCTCCACGCCAGCCAATAGAAACAGGGACTTGTCTCTGGGCTGACGTCAGAGGAGGAGGTGTGCCAAGCCGTCTGGAAAGCCGGGTGAGCGGGAAATATGATTTAGCCAATGGGAGAAGCACCTACGAGCTGCATCTCCCCCAGCTAACTCATTGCCACCTGCTGGGCAGGCTCCACCAAGTCTGGCAGATACAAAAGGTGTTCCCACAGGGTGTTCTTTGTTCTCCGGACTTGGTAATTTGCCTTTCCTCGCCCACCAAACAGTCTTCTCACCTCTGGACATCCTCTCCTCTTTGTACTACGGACTCTATACAGACATGCCGGCATCTATGCTCATGCCCTGGCTGACTGTATAGAGCCTTTTAGTAAATGTCTAAAACATTATATAGTATACTTTAATAAAGTTTACACATTGGGGAACCTTATACTTATAAGGGAAATGGATTTGGGATCGAAATCCAGGAGTCTTGGGGACACTGGATTGCCCCGGTGTAATTCACCCCAAGTACAGGAAAATCATAAAAAAAAAACAAGTGCGCACAAGAAATATATCTCTAAAAGAGAGTGTACAAGTGATAGTGATAATTGAAATCAAAAACACCCACTAAAAACCAATATGTGGTTAAAGTGTATTAAATAAACAAGTGTTACCAAGGTAGATGAGCGTCTGCTGCTGAGCAAAGGGTAGCCCAAGACCCCAAATCTACAAACAACAAAACAAAACAAAGCGCAAAACGCTCATCGTGAAAATTATAAAAACAGTGTTTATAAAATAAGTGGTTCAAGGTTAAGCGTACATCAAATCAGACTTAATCAGGCACATAAAGCTACACCGTAGCTGTTACCAATGGCTGCAACCAGGAACTGCAGGGGACTCCCTCAGTGAGAATCTCTCTCCC